>NC_087506.1:158042-277999 GCF_036417665.1 Passer domesticus
CCCCGCCGGCAGCCCCCGCCCCCCCCGCGCTCCCCCTTCTACCTGGTAAGGAACGGGGGGAAATTGGGGGAAATTGGGGAAAAATTGGGAAATTTGGGGAAATTCGGGGGAATTCAGGGAGAATTTGGGGGGAATTTGGGGGGAATTCGGGAAAATTTGGGGAATTTGGGGGGAATTCGGGAAAATTCGGGGATTTTGGGGGAATTTGGGGAAATTTTGGGGAGATTTGGGGGGAAATTCGGGGGAAAAAGTGAGAAAATTGGGGAAATTTGGGGGAATTGGGAAAAAATCAGGAATTTTGGGGGATTTTGGGGAGATTTGGGGGGAATTCGGGGATTTTGGGGGAGAAATTTGGGGGAATTTGGGGAAATTCGGGGATTTTGGGGGATTTTGGAGGAGAAATTGGGGATTTTGGGGTGATTTTGGGGAAATTTGGGAGATTTGGGGGGGAATTCAGGGGAAAAAGTGGAAAAATTTGGGGGAAATTGGGAAAAAATCAGGAATTTTGGGGGATTTTGGGGAAATTTGGGGGGAAATGGGGGAATTTGGGGAGAATTTTGGGGAATTCGGGGATTTTTGGGGAGAAATTTGGGGGAATTTGAGGAAAATTTGGGGAAAAATTGGGAAATTTGGGGAAATTCAGGGAGAATTTGGGGGGGAATTTGGGGGAATTTGGGGATTTTGGGGGAGAAATTGGGGATTTTGGGGTGATTTTGGGGAAAAATTGGGAAATTTGGGGGAGAATTTGAGAAAAATTGGGGGGAATTTGGGGGAATTGGGAAAAATCAGGAATTTTGGGGAAGTTTGGGGAAAATGGGGGAATTTGGGGATTTTGGGGGAGAAATTTCGGGGAATTTGGGGAAATTTTGGGGAAAAATTGGGAAATTTGGGGAAATTCAGGGAGAATTTGGGGGGAATTTGGGGAGTTTTGGGGGAAATTTGGGGAAATTCGGGGGAAATTTGGGGGGGAAATTTTTGGAAAATTTGGGAATTTTGGAGAAATTTGGGGGAAACTCAGGGAAGAAATTGGGGAAATTTGGGGGGAATTTGGGAAAAAATCAGGAATTTTGGGGAAATTTGGGAAAATTTGGGGATTGTGGGGGAGAAATTGGGGAATTCTGGGGGGAAATTTGGGGGATTTTGGGGAAATTTTGGGGAAAATTGGGAAATTTGGGGAAATTCAGGGAGAATTTGGGGGGAATTTGGGGGGAATTCGGGAAAATTTGGGGATTTTGGGGGATTTTGGAGGAGAAATTGGGGATTTTGGGGAAATTTGGGAAATTCGGGGGAAAAAGTGGGGAAATTTGGGGGAAATTGGGAAAAAAATCAGGAATTTTGGGGGATTTTGGGGAAATTTGGGGGGAAATGGGGGAATTTGGGGAGAATTTTGGGGAGATTTGGGGGGAATTCGGGGATTTTTGGGGAGAAATTTGGGGGAATTTGAGGAAAATTCGGGGAAAAATTGGGAAATTTGGGGAAATTCAGGGAGAATTTGGGGGGAATTTGGGGATTTTGGGGGAGAAATTGGGGATTTTGGGGTGATTTTGGGGAAAAATTGGGAAATTTGGGGAGAATTTGGGAAAAATTGGGGGATTTTGGGGAATTTGGGGAGATTTGGGGGGAAATTCGGGGGAAAAAGTGGGAAAATTGGGGAAATTTGGGGGAAAAATTGGGGAAATTTGGGGAAATTGGGAAAAATCAGGAATTTTGGGGAAGTTTGGGGAAAATTTGGGGGAAAAAATGGGGGAATTTGGGGGGTTTTGGGGAGAATTTGGGGAAATTTGGGGTGAATTTGGGAAAAAATTGGGAATTTTGGGGAATTTTGGGGGGAATTTCAGAAAATTTGGGGGGAATTTTGGGGAGATTTGGGGAAATTTGAGAAAAAATCGGGAATTTTGGGGAAAATGGGGGGACTTTGGGGGATTTTGGGGAAAAAATCAGGAATTTGGGGAAAATTTGGGGGAAAAATTGGGAATTTTGGGAAAATTTGGGGGATTTTGGGGGAGAAATTGGGGGAGTTTGGGAGATTTGGGGGGAAAAATTGGGAAAAATTTGGGGGATTTTAGCGGAAATTTGGGAGAAAGTGGGGGATTTTGGGGGAAATTTGGGGATTTTGGGGGAGAAATTGGGAAAAATTAGTGAGAATTTGGGAAAATTTGGGGGAAATTTGGTGGAAATGTGGGGATTTTGAGGGAATTTGGGAGAAATTTAGGCAATTTTGGGGCAAAATTGGGAATAATTGGGGGTTTTGGGGGGAAATTTGGGGGAAATGTGGGGATTTTGGGGGGAAATTTGGGGGGATTTTTGGAATTTCGGGAGTTTTGGGGACGGGGATGGGAAATTTTGGGGGAATTTGGGGATTTTGGGGGTGGGGGTGGAGAAATTTTGGGGGGATTTTGGGGAGATTTGTGAATTTTGAGGGATTTTGGGGGTGGGGGAGGGGAAATTTTGCGGCATTTTGGGGGAATTTTTGTGGAATTTGGGAAATTCTGGGGGGAATTTTTGGCAAATTTCTTCGAATTTCTTCAAATTTCGGACAAAATTTGAGGATTTTGGGGAAATTTTTGGACAATTTTGGGAAATTTTGGGGCATTTTTGGTTCGTTTGAGGATTCTGGGGGAGGGGTTCCAAATTTTTTGGAATTTTTTTTATTTCTACTCCAAATTTTTGGGATTTTAAAAAACTTTTCCTCCAAATTTTTGGGATTTTTTAAATTTATTTTTTAAACATTTTTTTTTCAAGATTTTCCCCCAAAATTTGTGGAATTTTGGCCGATTTGGGACGTTTTAATGCCAATTTTGGGGCTTTTTTGGGAGATTTTTTGGCATTTTAGGGCAGATTTTGGAGCTTTTGGTGCCATTTTAAATCCAATTTTTTGGGTAAATTTTGTTCATTTTAATTTAAATTAATCCTGAATTTTTTTCCTTTTATTTCCCAATTTTTTCCCCATTTTTCCCTCAAAAATTCCTTGAATTTCAGCAAATTTGGGACAATTTTGGGGCACTTTAATGCAGATTTTTTAGGTTTTGGTGCCATTTTAAATCCAATTTTTTGGGTAAATTTTATCAATTTAAAATTAAATTTATCCAGAATTTTTTCCCTTTTATTTCCCAATTTTTTCCCCATTTTTCCCTCAAAAATTCCTTGAATTTCACCAAATTTGGGGCAATTTTGGGGCGTTTTAATGCAGATTTTTGAGCTTTTGGTGCCATTTTAATTCCAATTTTTTGGTAAATTTTGTCCATTTTAAATTCAATTTATCCTGAATTTTTTCCCTTTTATTTCCAATTTTTCCCCATTTTTCCCTCAAAAATTCCCGAAATTTTGCTGAATTTGGGGCCAATTTTAGGGCAGATTTTGGGGCATTTTAATGCAAATTTTTAGGATTTTTTTTTCCATTTTAAATCCAATTTTGGGCACATTTTGACCGTTTCAAATTCAATTTTTCTGCGATATTTTAATTTCTCATTTTTCCCATTTTTTCCCCCCAAAAATTCTTGAAATTTGGGCAATTTTGCGCCACTTTAATGCAAATTTTGACCAATTTTAGGATTTTTTTTAGGAATTTTTGGGACTTTTTTGGCATTTCAGGGCAGGTTTTTTAAGGAATATTTTCCCAAAATTTTTCTAGGAAATCCTTGGAATTTTGGCAATTTTGGGGCATTTTAGAGCAAATTTTGAGACATTTTAATGCAGATTTTTGGGATTTAGGGGCCATTTTGGGGATTTTTTTGTGGTTTTAGTGCCAATTTTGGGGGATTTTTTTGGGAATTTCTGGCTGAATTTTTTAGGAATTCTTTCCTGAAATTTTCCCCAAAAAATCTCGGAATTTTGGCCGATTTTGGGTTATTTTAATGGAAATTTTGACCAATTTTTGAACTTTTTTTAGTGATTTTTGGGGCTTTTTTCAGCATTTTAGGGCAGATTATTTCAGGAATTTTTTTCCCAGAAATCCTTGGAATTTTGGCAACTTCGGGGCCATTTCAGAGCAAACTTTGAGACATTTTAGTGCCAATTTTGGGGCATTTCAGTGCCAATTTTTGGGATTTCGGGGCCATTTTTAACGCGATTTTCGCGCGGATTTCGGCCATTTTAGCTCCAATTTCTCCCAGATTTTTTTTTCCAATTTTCTCCTGATTTTCTTCCTCAGAAATCCCAAAAAGTTCTGTGACTTTGGGGCAATTTCTGGAATTTTAGTGCCGATTTTGGAGTGTTTTAGTGCCGATTTTTGTGATTTTGGTACCATTTTTAACACGATTTTAGCGCGGATTTCGGCCATTTTAACTCCGATTTCTCCCGGATTTTTTTTCCCAATTTTTTCTTAATTTTCCCCCCAGGAATCCCAGGAATCTCTCAGTTTGGGGCCATTTCAGGGCGTTTTAGTACCAATTTTGTGGTGTTTTAGTGCCAATTTTTACGATTTCGAGGCCGTTTTCAACGCGATTTTCGGACGGATTTCGGCCGGATTTCGGCCATTTTAACTCCGATTTCTCCGGGATTTTTTTCCCCAATTTTTTCCCTGGATTTTTCCCTGCATGAATCCCAGAAATGTCTCTGATTTTGGGGCCATTTGGGTCAACTTAGTGCCAATTTTGGGTTATTTCACTACCGATTTTGGTGCCATTTTTAATGCGATTTTCGCGCCAATTTCGGCCATTTTAACTCCGATTTCTCCCGGATTTTTTCCCAATTTTCCTCCCCAGAAATCCCAAAAATTTCTCTGACTTTGGGGCCATTTGGGTCATTTTAGTGCTGATTTTGGGTCATTTCAGAGTCAATTTTTGTGATTTTGGTGCCATTTTTAATACGATTTTCGCGCCAATTTCGGCCATTCTGATTCCGATTAACCCGGAATTTTTTTCCCACCTGTTCCCAATTTTTCCCCCAGAAATTCCAAAAATTGTTCTCAGTTTGGGATCATATGGGTCATTTTAGTGCCAATTTTGGGGTGTTTTAGTGCCAATTTTTACGATTTCGCGGCCGTTTTTAACGCGATTTTCGGACGGATTTCGGCCATTTTAACTCCGATTTCTCCCGGATTTTTTTCCCAATTTTTTCCCTGGATTTTTCCCTGCATGAATCCCAGAAATGTCTCTGATTTTGGGGCCATTTGGGTCAACTTAGTGCCAATTTTGGGTTATTTCACTACCGATTTTGGTGCCATTTTTAATGCGATTTTCGGGTGGATTTCGGCCATTTTAGCTCCGATTTCTCCCGGATTTTTTCCCAATTTTCCTCCCCAGAAATCCCAAAAATTTCTCTGACTTTGGGGCCATTTGGGTCATTTTAGTGCTGATTTTGGGTCATTTCAGAGTCAATTTTTGTGATTTTAGTGCCATTTTTAATGCGATTTTCGCGCCAATTTCGGCCATTTTGATTCCGATTAACCCGGAATTTTTTCCCCACCCTGCTCCCAATTTTTCCCCCAGAAATTCCAAAAATTGTTCTCAGTTTGGGGCCATTTCAGGACATTTTATTGCCAATCTTGGGATGTTTTAATACCGATTTTTACGATTTCGAGGCTGTTTTTAACGCGATTTTCGCGCGGATTTCGGCCATTTTTAACTCCGATTTTTCCCGGATTTTTTCCCAATATTTTTCCCAATTTTCCTCCCCAGAAATCCCAAAAATTTCTCCGATTTGGAGCCATTTGGGTCATTTTAGTGCCGATTTTGGGGTGTTTTAGTGCCGATTTTTACGATTTCGCGGCCGATTTTCGTGCGGATTTCGGCCGTTTTCACTCCGATTTCTCCCGGATTTTTTTCCCAACCCTTTTCCCGATTTTCCCCGTCAGGAATCCCTGGAATCGCGCCGCGCGCGGGGCCGCGCCGAGTGCCTGGAGCGGCTGCTGCGGCCGCTTTTGGGGCCATTTCCGGGAATTTTTGCGATTTCAGTGCAAATTTTGGGGGATAATTTTGGGAATTTTTGGCCGAATTTTTTAGGAACACTTTCCTGAAGTTTGGCCCAAAAATTCTCAGAATTTCGGCCGATTTGGGTCATTTTAGTGCCAATTTTGACCGATTTTTGGACTTTTTTTAGGAATTTTTGGGACTTTTTTTGGCATTTTAGAGCAGATAATTATAGGATTTTTTTCCCGAGAAATCCTTGGAATTTTGGCAATTTTGGGACATTTTAGAGTAGATTTTGGGTCATTTCAGTGTTGATTTTTTGGCGTTTTGGGGCCATTTTTAATGTGATTTTCGAGCGGATTTCGGCCATTTTAACTCCAGTTTCTCCAGGATTTTTTCCCCACCCTGTTCCCAATTTTTCCCCCAGAAATTCCAAAAATTGTTCTCAGTTTGGGGCCATTTCAGGACATTTTATTGCCAATCTTGGGATGTTTTAATGCCGATTTTTACGATTTCGAGGCTGTTTTTAACGCGATTTTCGCGCGGATTTCGGCCATTTTAACTCCGATTTTTCCCGGATTTTTTTCCCAATATTTTTCCCAATTTTCCTCCACAGAAATCCCAAAAATTTCTCTGATTTGGAGCCATTTGGGTCATTTTAATGCCGATTTTGAGGTGTTTTAGTGCCGATTTTTATGATTTCGCGGCCGATTTTCGCGCGGATTTCGGCCGTTTTAGCTCCGATTTCTCCGGGATTTTTCCGCCCTCACTCCCGATTTTTTCCCCGTCAGGAATCCCTGGAATCGCGCCGCGCGCGGGGCCGCGCCGAGCGCCTGGAGCGGCTGCTGCGGCTGAACGAGCAGCGCTGCGGCCTCAGCCCCCGTCTACGGCCGCGAGGTGCTCGCCTTCCTGACGCTGCCCCCCCGGAGCATCGGCACCCCGGGGGGGGCCCTGGACAGCGCCGTGCTCGCGCCCCCCCCAGCGCCTGCAGCAGATGAAGCCCATCCTCGACAGGTGAGGAAAGTTCCGGAATTTTGGGGGAATTTTTTCCAATTTTTTGGGAATTTTTTGGGATTTTTTGGGATTTTTTTGTGATTTTTTGCGTTTTTTTTACGGTGTTTATTGGGAATTTTTGGGTGTGTTTTGAGTCAGGATGAAACTCCAGATTGTTAAAAATTTTGGAAGTTTTTAGGATTTTTTGGGAATTTTTAGGGATTTTTGGTGCTTTTTTTGTGATTTTTTTGTGATTTTTTTGTATTTTTTCTGTGGTTTTTTGGGTATTAATTGGGATTTTTTGGGATTATTTGGGCAGGTTTGGGTCAGGGTAAAACTCCAGATTAGTAAAAAATTTGGGACTTTTTTTTTGATTTTTTTAGGGTTTTTTAGGAATTTCTCCTGTTTTTTAGGGATTTTGGTGATTTTTTTTGTAATTTTTTCAGATTTTTTACAGTATGTTTTGGGTCAGGATGAAACGCCAGATTGGTAAAAATGTTGGGAATTTTTGGGGAATTTTTGGGGATTTTTTTAGGATTTTTTTTTGATTTTTTTGGGATTTTTTTAGGAATTTTTTGGGGATTTTTTGGTGGGTTTTGGGGCAGTTTGGGCTCCTGCTCAGGTGAGGAATTTGGGGTTGAGGAATTTGGGGACGTGCTCGCGCCCCCCCAGCGCCTGCAGCAGATGAAGCCCATCCTCAACAGGTGAGCAGGGAATTCGGGCATTTTTGGGGAATTTTTTCCAATTTTTGGGGGGTTTTTTGGGATCTTTGGCGATTTTTTTTATTTTTTGGTGGTTTTTGGGGGGTTTTTTGGGGTATTTATTGGAATTTTTTGGGCAGGTTTAGGGTTGGGGTGACAGTCCCAAGTTGATAACAATTTTGGAAGTTTTCATAATTTTTGGGGAATTTTTGGGAATTTTTTTCGGATTTTTTTTGAATTTTTTAGGGATTTTTCCCGAATTTTTAATATTTTAAACACATTTTTTGGTGGAATTTGGGGCAGTGCTCGCGCCCCCCCAGCGCCTGCAGCAGATGAAGCCCATCCTCGACAGGTGAGGAACGTTCTGGAATTTTGGGGGAATTTTTGGGGGAATTTTTAGGGATTTTTTGGGATTTTTTGGGATTTTTTAGGGAATTTTTTGGGATTTTTTTAATGATTTTTTGGGGTTTTTTTAGGAATTTATTGGGACTTTTTTGGGATGGTTTGGGCAGGTTTTGGGGCAGGATGAAACACGCGATCGGTAAAAATTTTGGGAATTTTTGGGAATTTCTTTGGGAATTTTTAGGGATTTTTTCCTATTTTTAGGGATTTTTTAATGATTTTTTTACTGGTTTTTTTGTGATTTTGGGGTAGGTTTCCGGTCAAGAGGAAGGTTCTGCATAGGTAAAATTTCTGGGATTTTTTTAGAATTTTTTTAGACTTTTTTAGGGATTTTCCCCAAATTCTTGTTATTTTTATTGAATTTTTAACGCTATTTTGGAGAATTTTAGGTACTTTTTGGGTATTTATTGTTATTTTTAGGTAGGTTTTAGGTCAGGATAAAACTCCAGATAAATAAAAAAATTGGGAATTTTTTTTATTTTTTTAGGGCTTTTTTAGGGAATTTTTCCTATTTTTTAGGGATTTTGGGTGATTTTTAAAAGTGTTTTCAAAATTTTTTCACTGTGTTTTGGGTTAGGAAAAAATGCCAGATTGGTAAAAATTCAGGGAATTTTTGGGGGATTTTTTTAGGAATTTTTGGGATTTTTTGGGGATTTTTTTAGAAATTTTTGGGGATTTTTTGGGGACTTTGGGTGAATTTTGGGGAATTTTTAGGGATTTTTTCCTATTTTTAAATTTTTTTGTGATTTATGGGGGTTTTTTTGGGTATTTATTGGAATTTTTTGGGCAGGTTTAGGGTTGGGGTGACACTCCCAGGTTGAGAAAAATTTTGGAATTTTTTAGAATTTTTTGGGATTTTTTTGGATTTTTTACTAATTTTTTTAGGGATTTCTGGTGATTTTTTGGGTGTTTATTGCGGTTTTTTGGGCAGGTTTTGGTCAAGATGAAGCTTCTGTGTTAGGTGAAATTTCTGAAATTTTTGGGGAAATTTCCAGAATTTTTGGGGATTTTTTTTGGGAATTTTTAGTGATTTTTAGTTGATTTTTAGGGATTTTTTGGGTATTAATTGGGATTTTTTTTTGGCGAGGTTATGCGTCAGGATAAAACTCCAGATTAGTAAAAAATTTGGGAATTTTTTGGGAACTTCTAGGAATTTTTAGGGATTTTTTCCTATTTTTAGGGATTTTTGGTGCTTTTTTTGTGATTTTTTTGGGTTTTTTTCTGCAATTTTTCTTGGTATTTATTGGGATTTTTTAGGCAGGTTTTGGGTCAGGATGAAACTCCAGATTGGTAAAAAATTTGGGATTTTTTGGGGGGATTTTTTTAGGGAATTTTTCCTATTTTTGGGGATTTTTTGTGATTTTTTTGTGATTTTTAGTGATTTTTAGCTGATTTTTAGAGATTTTTTGGGTATTTATTGGGATTTTTTGGGTGTGTTTCGAGTCAGGATGAAACTCCAGGTTGTTAAAAATTTTGGGAATTTCTTGTGGAATTTTTAGGTATTTTTTCCTATTTTAGGAAATTTTTTTGTGATTTTTTAATGATTTTTTACTGATTTTTTTGTGATTTTGGGGTAGGTTTTGGGTCAAGAGAAAGTTTCTAAATAGATAAAATTTGGGGAATTTTTATGATTTTTTTGTGATTTTTTTTTTTTGGGGATTTTTTTTGGAATTTTTTCATATTTTTAGTGATTTTTTTTTTTTTGCTATTTTTTAGTGATTTTTTGTGATTTTTGGGGAAATTTTTGGTATTTATTAGAAATTTTTGAGTAGATTTTGGGTCAGGATAAAACTCCAGATTGCTAAAAAATTTGGGAATTTTTTGGGAATTTTTTAGGGCTTTTTTAGGGAATTTTTCCTATTTTTTAGGGTCCCCACGGACCAGTCCAAGTCATTTCATGGGGGGATCTGAGAACTTTGGGCCGTTCCATGTCCCCATAGGGGGGTCCCAGTGTCCCTAGAAGTGTCCCCAAGGTGCCACCACCCCATTTTGGTGTCCCCAAATCCCCATGGGGGGGTCCCAGTGTCCCCAAGGTGTCCCCTTGGGCCAATCCAAGTCATTTCAGGGGGGGAACCAGGCCCTCTGGGCTGTTCCACGTCCCCATAGGAGGGTCCCAGCCCCCCGTAGCGATGTCCCCAAGGTGCCACCACCCCATTTTGGTGTCCCCAAATCCCCCTGGGGGGGTCCCAGTGTCCCCAAGGTGTCCCCAAGGTGCCACCACCCCATTTTGGTGTCCCCACAGGTTCCTGGTGCAATCCCAGTGTCCCCAAGGTGTCCCCAATGTCCCCTTGGACCAGTCCAAGTCATTTCAGGGGGGGATTTGAGACCTTTGGGCCATTCCATGTCCCCGTAGGGGGCTCCCAGTGTCCCCAAGGTGTCCCCAAGGTGCCACCACCCCATTTTGGTGTCCCCAAATCCCCATGGAGAAGTTCCAATGTCCCCATGGACCAATCCAAGTCATTTCAGGGGGGAATTTGAGAACTTTGGGCCGTTCCACGTCCCCACAGGGGGGTCCCAGCCCCCCGTAGCGATGTCCCCAAGGTGCCACCGCCCCATTTCAATGTCCCCAAGAGGTTCCTGCTGCAATCCCAGTGTCCCCAGTGTCCCCACGGACCAGTCCAAGTCATTTCATGGGGGGATCCAGGAGCTCTGGGCCATTCCACGTCCCCACAGGGGGGTCCCAGCCCCCCGTAGCGATGTCCCCAAGGTGCCACCACCCCATTTCAGTGTCCCCAAATCCCCATGGAGGGATCCCAGTGTCCCCAAGGTGTCCCCAGTGTCCCCTTGGACCAGTCCAAGTCTCGTCAGAGGGGGATCCAGGAGCTCTGGGCCGTTCCATGTCCCCACAGGGGGGTCGCAGCCCCCCCGTAGCGATGTCCCCAAGGTGCCACCGCCCCATTTCAATGTCCCCAAGAGGTTCCTGCTGCAATCCCAGTGTCCCCAATGTCCCCATGGACCAGTCCAAGTCATTTCATGGGGGGATCCAGGAGCTCTGGGCCGTTCCACGTCCCCATAGGGGGATCCCAGCCCCCCGTAGCGATGTCCCCAAGGTGCCACCACCCCATTTCAGTGTCCCCAAATCCCCATGGAGGGATCCCAGTGTCCCCAAGGTGTCCCCAGTGTCCCCTTGGACCAGTCCAAGTCATTTCAGGGGGGAATTTGAGAACTTTGGGCCATTCCACGTCCCCACAGGGGGGTCCCAGCCCCCCGTAGCGATGTCCCCAAGGTGCCACCACCCCATTTCAATGTCCCCAAGAGGTTCCTGCTGCAATCCCAGTGTCCCCAGTGTCCCCACGGACCAGTCCAAGTCATTTCAGGGGGGAATTTGAGACCTTTGGGCCATTCCATGTCCCCATAGGGGCGTCCCAGTGTCCCCAGTCGATGTCCCCAAGGTGCCACCACCCCATTTTGGTGTCCCCAAGTCCCCATGGAGAAGTTCCAATGTCCCCATGGACCAATCCAAGTCATTTCAGGGGGGATCCAGGAGCTCTGGGCCGTTCCACGTCCCTACAGGGGGGTCCCAGCCCCCCGTAGCGATGTCCCCAAGGTGCCACCACCCCATTTCAATGTCCCCAAGAGGTTCCTGCTGCAATCCCAGTGTCCCCAAGGTGTCCCCTTGGGCCAATCCAAGTCATTTCATGGGGGGATCCAGGCGCTCTGGGCCGTTCCACTTCCTTATAAAGGGGGTCCCACCCCCCCGTAGCGATGTCCCCAAGGTGCCACCGCCCCATTCCAATGTCCCCGCAGGTTCCTGGTGGCGGTGCCGGCGGTGGCCTCGCGGGGGGTGTCCCTGCACAGCGGCCGCCCCCCGCCCTGGGCGCAGCGGCAGCGGCAGCGCCTGGAGCAGCACCTGAGGGAGGAGCTGCGGGCGCGGGGGGCTCACCTGGGCCAGGGGCTGCACACGCACTTCCCCGACCCCCGCCTCGTGCAGTACGACTGCGGTACGGGGACATCGGGGACATTGGGGACATCATCAGGGATTGGGGACATTGGGATCATTGGGGACATTGGGGACACGGGGCTCACCTGGGCCAGGGGCTGCACACGCACTTCCCCGACCCCCGCCTCGTGCAGTACGACTGCGGTACGGGGACATCATCAGGGATTGGGGACACTGGGGACATTGGGGACAGGGGGCTCACCTGGCCCAGGGGCTGCACACGCACTTCCCCAACCCCCGCCTCGTGCAGTACGACTGCGGTACGGGGACATCATCAGGGATTGGGGACATTGGGGACACTGGGGACACGGGGGGCATTGGGGACATTGGGGGTCTTGGAGATATGGGGGACTCTGGGGTTGTTTTGGGTCTGGGGGTCACAGGAGGAGTCAGTACATTGGAGACTTTGGGGGTCTTGGGGACATCAGGGGGATTGGGGACATGGGGGGAATCAGAGACATTGGGGACTTTGGGATCATTGGGGACATTGGGGACACTGAGGGGATTGGGGACATTGGGGTTGGTTTGGGTCTGGGGGTGACAGGAGGAGTTGGGGGGACATTGGAGACTTTGGGGGTTTTGGGGACATTGGGGACACTGGGGGGATTGGGGACATCAGGGACACGGGACACTGGGGGGATTGGGGGTCTTGGAGATATTGGGGACATTGGGGTTGGTTTGGGTCTGGGGGTCACAGGAGGAGTCGGGGGGACATTGGAGACTTTGGGGGTTTTGGGGACATCAGGAGGATTGGGGACATTGGGGGAATCAGAGACATTGGGGACATTGGGGGTCTTGGGGACATTGGGGGTCTTGGGGACACTGGGGGGATTGGGGACATTGGGGATACTGGGGACATTGGGGTTGTTTTGGGTCTGGGGGTCACAGAAGGACAGGAGGAGTCAGAGGGACATTGGAGACTTGGAGGTCTTGGGGACATTGGGGACATCATCAGGGATTGGGGACATCAGGGACACTGGGGACACAGGGGGCATTGGGGACAGTGGGAATGTTTTGGGTTGTTTTGGGTCTGGGGGTCACAGGAGGAGTTGGGGGGACATTGGAGACTTTGGGCATCTTGGAGACATTGGGGGACATTGAGGGGATTGGGGACATTGGGGACACTGGGGACATTGGGGACACTGGGGACACGGGGCTCACCTGGCCCAGGGGCTGCACACGCACTTCCCCGACCCCCGCCTCGTGCAGTATGACTGTGGTACGGGGACACCGGGGACATCGGGGACATTGGGGACATTGGGGGGATTGGGGACATTGGGGACATTGGGGGGATTGGGGACATCGGGGACATCGTCAGGGATTGGGAGCACCAGGGACATTGGGATCATTGGGGACACCGGGGATGTTTGGGTTGTTTTGGGTCTGGGGGTCACAGGAGGACGGGAGGGGTCAGGGGGACTTCAGAGACTTTGGAGATCTTGGGGACATTGGGGTGATTGGGGACATTGGGGACATCATCAGGGATTGGGGACATTGGGGACATTGGGATCATTGGAGACATCGGGGACATTGGGGGGATCAGGGGCATTGGGGATACTTTAGGGACGTGGAGGGGACATTGAGAGGATTGGGATCCTTGGGGACATTGGGGACACTGGGGCCATCATCAGGGATTGGGGTCATTGGGGGGATTGGGGACACTGGGGACATTTGGGACATGGAGGGGATTGGGGACATTGGGGGGATTTGGCACATTAGGGACTCTGGGGTTGTTTTGGGTCTGGGGGTCACAGGAGGACAGGAGGGGTCAGGGGGACATTGGAGACTCTGGGGGTCTTGGGGACATCAGGGGGATTGGGGACATTGGGGACAGGGGGTGCTGAAGGGACCCCGCACCCAAATCCCCAACCCTCACTTGTCTCTCACCTGTCTCACTTGTCTGATCTCACCTGTGTGATCTCACCTGTGTGACCTCACCTGTCTGATCTCACCTGTCTGGTCTCACCTGTGTGACCTCACCTGTGTGATCTCACCTGTGTGATCTCACCTGTGTGATCTCACCTGTCTGATCTCACCTGTGCGATCTCACCTGTCTGATCTCACCTGTCTGATCTCACCTGTGTGATCTCACCTGTGTGATCTCACCTGTCTGATCTCACCTGTCTGTGTCTCACCTGTGTGATCTCACCTGTCTGTGTCTCACCTGTCTGATCTCACCTGTCTGATCTCACCTGTCTGATCTCACCTGTCTGTGTCTCACCTGTCTGATCTCACCTGTGTGATCTCACCTGTCTGATCTCACCTGTGTGATCTCACCTGTGTGATCTCACCTGTCTGATCTCACCTGTCTGATCTCACCTGTCCGATCTCACCTGTCTCACCTGTCTGATCTCACCTGTCTGATCTCACCTGTCTGATCTCACCTGTCCGATCTCACCTGTCTCACCTGTCTGATCTCACCTGTCTGATCTCACCTGTCCGATCTCACCTGTCTCACCTGTCTGATCTCACCTGTCTGATCTCACCTGTCTGATCTCACCTGTCTGATCTCACCTGTCTCACCTGTCTGGTCTCACCTGTCTGTGTCTCACCTGTCTGTGTCTCACCTGTCTGATCTCACCTGTGTGATCTCACCTGTCTTACCTGTCTCTCACCTGTCTCACCTGTCTGATCTCACCTGTGTGATCTCACCTCTCACCTGGCTGTATCTCACCTGTCTGATCTCACCTGTCTGATCTCACCTGTCTCTCACCTGTCTGATCTCACCTGTCTGATCTCACCTGTCTGATCTCACCTGTGCGATCTCACCTGGCTGTATCTCACCTGTCTGATCTCACCTGTCTCTCACCTGTCTCACCTGTCTGATCTCACCTGTCTGATCTCACCTGTCTGATCTCACCTGTCTGGTCTCACCTGTGTGATCTCACCTGTCTGGTCTCACCTGTGCGGTCTCACCTGCGCAGGTAAGCTGCAGGCGCTGGACGTGCTGCTGCGGCGGCTGCGGGCGGGCGGGCACCGCGTGCTGATCTTCACGCAGATGACACGCATGCTCGACGTGCTCGAGCGCTTCCTCACCTTCCACGGGCACATCTACCTGCGCCTGGACGGCTCCACCCGCGTCGAGCAGAGACAGGTGAGGCACGCACCTGGGCACACCTGGGTAGGGTTAGAGACACCTGGGGATGGGTTAAATACACCTGAGGCACACCTGGGCAGGGTTAGACACACCTGGGCACACCTGGGTAGGGTTAGATACACCTGGGGCACACCTGGGGATGGGCTAGACACACCTGGGGATGGGTTAGATACACCTGGGGCACACCTGGGCACACCTGGATAGGGTTAGACACACCTGGGTGGGGTCAGACACACCTGCGATACACCTGGGCAGGGTTACATACACCTGGGACACACCTGAGTAGGGTTAGACAGACCTGGGACACACCTGGGGATGGGTCAGACACACCTGGGCAGGGTCAGACACACCTGGGACACAGCTGGGCACAGTTAGATACACTTGGGGATGGGTTAGGTACACCTGAGACACACCTGGGTAGGGTTAGAGACACCTGGGACACACCTGGGGATGGGTTAGACACACCTGGGATACACCTGGGCAGGGTCAGACACACCTGGGGATGGGTTAGAGACACCTGGGACACACCTGGGCAGGGTCAGACACACCTGGGACACACCTGGATAGGGTTACATACACCTGGGACACACCTGAATGGGGTCAGACACACCTGGGACACACCTGGGGATGGGTTAGACACACCTGGGACACACCTGAGCAGGGTTAGACACACCTGGGGATGGGTCAGACACACCTGGGCAGGGTTAGACACACCTGGATAGGGTTAGATCCACCTGGGACACACCTGAATGGGGTCAGACACACCTGGGGATGGGTCAGACACACCTGGGCAGGGTTAGACACACCTGGGACACACCTGGGGATGGCTGGGACACACCTGGATAGGGTTAGATGCACCTGGGGTTGGGTTAGACACACCTGGGATACACCTGAGCAGGGTCAGACCCACCTGGGGATGTGTTGGGTGTGTCTGAGACACACCTGGGGACAGTTAGAGACACCTGGGACACACCTGGGTGGGGTTACACACACCTGGGAGACACCTGGAATACACCTGAGCTAGGTCAGACACACCTGGGCTGGGTCAGACACACCTGAGACACACCTGGGACACACCTGGGGATGGGTTAGGTACACCTGGGACACACCTGGGTAGGGTGGGACACACCTGGGACACACCTGGGGGGGTCAGGCATGCTCGACGTGCTCGAGCGCTTCCTCACCTTCCACGGGCACATCTACCTGCGCCTGGACGGCTCCACCCGCGTCGAGCAGAGACAGGTGAGGCACGCACCTGGGCACACCTGGGTAGGGTTAGAGACACCTGGGGATGAGTTGGGTGTGGCTGAGACACACTTGGGGACAGTTAGAGACACCTGGGCACACCTGGGTGGGGTTACACACACCTGGGAGACACCTGGAATACACCTGAGCTAGGTCAGACACACCTGGGCTGGGTCAGACACACCTGCGATACACCTGGGGATGGGTTAGGTACACCTGGGACACACCTGGATAGGGTCAGACACACCTGGGACACAGCTGGGATTGGCTTAGAGACACCTGGGACACAGCTGGGGATGGGTTAGACACACCTGGATAGGGTTAGATGCACCTGGGATGCACCTGAGCAGGGTTAGAGACACCTGGGCAGGGTTAGAGACACCTGGGACACACCTGAGCATGGTTAGACACACCTGAGCAGGGTTAGACACATGTGGGACACACCTGGGTAGGGTCAGACACACCTGGGGATGGCTGGGACACACCTGAGACACACCTGGGGATGGGTCAGACACACCTGGGGATGGGTCAGACACACCTGGGGATGGGTTAGACACACCTGGGACACACCTGGGCAGGGTCAGACACACCTGGGGATGGGTCAGACACACCTGGGGATGGGTTAGACACACCTGGGACACACCTGGGCAGGGTCAGACACACCTGGGCAGGGTCAGACACACCTGGGACACACCTGAATGGGGTCAGACACACCTGGGACACACCTGGGCAGGGTCAGACACACCTGGGACACACCTAGGCGGGGTCAGACACACCTGGGGATGGGTTAGACACATCTGGGGATGGGTCAGATACACCTGGGACACACCTGGGGATGGCTGGGACACACCTGGGCGGGGTCAGACACACCTGGGCACAGAGGCTGGGATGGATGGGCAGTGAGCTCCAGGTGAACTCCCAGGTGTCTCAGGTGAGCTCCTGAGTGCCCTGAGCTCCTTCCCAGGTGTGCCCAGGTGCCCCAGGTGTGTCTCAGGTGTGCCCCAGGTATCTCAGGTGTGCCCCAGGTATCTCAGGTGTGCCCCAGGTGTGCTCCAGGTATTTCAGGTGTGCCCCAGGTGTGCCCCAGGTATCTCAGGTGTGCCCCAGGTGTCCCCCCAGGTGTGCCCCAGGTATCTCAGGTGTTCCCCAGGTGTGCCCCAGGTACCTCAGGTGTGCCCCAGGTATCTCAGGTGTGCCCCAGGTGTGCCCCAGATGTCCCAGGTGTGTCCCAGGTGTGTCCCAGGTACCTCAGGTGTGCCCCAGGTATCTCAGGTGTGCCCCAGGTGTGCCCCAGGTATCCCAGGTGTGCCCCAGGTGTCTCAGGTGTGCCCCAGGTGTGCCCCAGGTACCTCAGGTGTGCCCCAGGTATCCCAGGTGTGCCCCAGGTGTGCCCCAGGTGTGCCCCAGGTGCCCCAGCTATCTCAGGTGTGCCCCAGGTATCCCAGGTGTGTCCCAGGTGTGCCCAGGTGTGCCCCAGGTGTCCCAGGTGTGCCCAGGTGCCCCAGGTGTGCCCGGGCTCACCTGCGCGTCCCGCAGGCGCTGATGGAGCGCTTCAACGCCGACAAGCGAATCTTCTGCTTCATCCTCTCGACGCGCTCGGGCGGCGTCGGCGTCAACCTGGCCGGGGCCGACACCGTGGTGTTCTACGACTCGGACTGGAACCCCACCATGGACGCGCAGGCGCAGGACAGGTGCCACCGCATCGGCCAGACCCGCGACGTCCACATCTACAGGTGAGCGCGCCTGGGCCGGGTACAGCCTCACCTGGGCAGGGGTTTGGGAGTTACAGCCTCACCTGTAATGCCTGGACCTCACCTGTGCAGGTGTTTGGGTATTATGGAGTCACCTGTAATACCTGGAGCTCACCTGCGCAGGTGTTTGGGAGTTACAGCCTCACTTGTGCAGGTTTTTGCATATTATAAAGTCACCTATAATACCTGGAGCTCACCTGTGCAGGTGTTTGGGAGTTATGAGCTCACCTGTGTGGTTATTTGGGAGTTCTGGGCTCACCTGTAATACCTGGAGCTCACCTGTGCAGGTGTTTGTGGATTACAGCCTCACCTGTGCAGGTGTTTAGGAGTTAGAAGCTCACCTGTAATACCTGGAGCTCACCTGTGCAGGTATTTGGGATTTTAGAGCTCACCTGTGCAGGTGTTTGGGGGTTCTGGGCTCACCTGTGCAGGTGTTTGGGGTTGTTGGGGTCCCTGGGCAGGCGCAGGACAGGTGCCACCGCATCGGCCACACCCGCGACGTCCACATCTACAGGTGAGCGCGCCTGGGCCGGGTACAGCCTCACCTGGGCAGGGGTTTGGGAGTTACAGCCTCACCTGTGCAGGGGTTTGGAAGTCAGGAGCTCACCTGTGTGGTTATTTGGGGGTTCTGGGCTCACCTGTGCAGGTGTTTGGGGTTGTTTGGGTCCCTGGGCAGGCGCAGGACAGGTGCCACCGCATCGGCCACACCCGCGACGTCCACGTCTACAGGTGAGCGCACCTGGGACTCACCTGGGGGGGTTTTGTGTGAGTTACAGCCTCACCTGTGCAGGTGTTTGGGAGTTATGAGCTCACCTGTGTGGTTATTTGGGAGTTCTGGGCTCACCTGTAATACTTGGAACTCACCTGTGCAGGTGTTTGGGATTTAGGAGCTCACCTGTGCAGGTGTTTGGGGGTTACAGCCTCACCTGTGTGGTTATTTGGGGGTTCTGGGCTCACCTGTGCAGGTGTTTGGCAGTCAGGAGCTCACCTGTGTGGTTATTTGGGGGTTAGGGACTCACCTGTGCAGGTGTTTGGGTATTATGGAGTCACCTGTAATACCTGGAGCTCACCTGTGCAGGTATTTGGGAGTTCTGGGCTCATCTGTGCAGGTGTTTGGAAGTCAGGATCTCACCTGTGCAGGGGTTTGGGAGTTACAGCCTCACCTGTGCAGTTATTGGGGAGTCAGGAGCTCACCTGTGTGGTTATTTGGGAGTTCTGGGTTCACCTGTAGCACCTGGAGCTCACCTGTGCAGGTATTTGCGGGTTCTGGGCTCACCTGTGCAGGTGTTTGGGGGTTACAGCCTCACCTGTGTGGTTATTTGGGGGTTCTGGGCTCACCTGTGCAGGTGTTTGGGGTTGTTGGGGTCCCTGGGCAGGCGCAGGACAGGTGCCACCGCATCGGCCAGACCCGCGACGTCCACGTCTACAGGTGAGCGCACCTGGGCCGGGTACAGCCTCACCTGGGCAGGTGTTTGGGAGTTACAGCCTCACCTGTGTGGTTATTTGGGGGTTCTGGGCTCACCTGTGCAGGTGTTTGTGGGTTACGGGCTCACCTGCGCAGGTGTTTGGGAGTTACAGCCTCACCTGTAATACCTGGACCTCACCTGTGCAGGTGTTTGGGGGTTATAGACTCACCAGTAACACCTGGAGCTCACCTGTGCAGGTGTTTGGGAGTTACGAGCTCACCTGTGCAGGAATTTGGGGGTTATGGACTCACCTGTGCAGGTGTTTGGGATTTAGGAGCTCACCTGTGTGGTTATTTGGGAGTTCTGGGCTTACCTGTAATACCTGGAGCTCACCTGTGCAGGTGTTTGGGGGTTACAGCCTCACCTGTGCAGGTGTTTGGGAGTTCTGGGCTCACCTGTGCAGGTATTTTTGGAGTCAGGAGCTCACCTGTAGCTCCTGGGTAGGTGAGGGTTCACCTGGGGGCTCAGGTGAGCACCTGGAGCTCACCTGGAGCTCACCTGTGCGGCTGAGAGCTCACCGGCGTCACCTGTGTGATCTGTCTCAGTTCTTTCACCTGTATCTCACCTGTCTCACCTGTATCTCACCTGTCTCACTTGTATATCTCACTTGTCTGTGTCTCACCTGTGTCTCACCTGTCTTACCCGTCTCACCTGTGTCTCACTTGTCTGTACCTGTCTCTCACCTGTCTCACTTGTGTCTCACCTGTCTCACCTGTGTCTCAGCTGTATCTCACCTGTCTCTCACCTGTCTCTCACCTGTCCGTACCTGTCCGTACCTGCAGGCTGATCAGCGAGCGCACGGTGCAGGAGAACACCCTGGGGCTCACCTGGGGCTGTCTCACCTGTCTCTCACCTGTCTGTACCTGTCTCACGTGTCTCACTTGTCTGTCCCTGTCTCACCTGTATCTCACCTGTCTCTCACCTGTCTCACCTGTCCGTACCTGCAGGCTGATCAGCGAGCGCACGGTGGAGGAGAACACCCTGGGGCTGTTCCCCTGTCTCACCTGTCTCTCACCTGTCTGTACCTGTCTCACCTGTCTCACCTGTCTGTCCCTGTCTCACCTGTCTGTACCTGTCCGTACCTGTCTCACCTGTCCATGTCTCACCTGCAGGCTGATCAGCGAGCGCACGGTGGAGGAGAGCACCCTGGGGCTGTTCCCCTGTCTCACCTGTCTCTCACCTGTCTCACCTGTGTGCTCACCTGTCTCACCTGTCCGTACCTGTCTCACCTGCAGGCTGATCAGCGAGCGCACGGTGGAGGAGAACACCCTGGGGCTGTTCCCCTCTGTTACCTGTGTTACCTGTGTCTCACCTGTGTGCTCACCTGTCTCACCTGTCCCTGTACCTGCAGGCTGATCAGCGAGCGCACGGTGGAGGAGAACATCCTGGGGCTGTTCCCCTCTGTTACCTGTCTCACCTGTCTGTACCTGTCTCACCTGTCCGTACCTGTCTGTACCTGTCTCACCTGTCTCACCTGTCTCACCTGTCTCTCACCTGTCTCACCTGTCTCTCAGCTGTCTCACCTGTCCATGTCTCACCTGCAGGCTGATCAGCGAGCGCACGGTGCAGGAGAACACCCTGGGGCTGTTCCCCTCTGTTACCTGTGTTACCTGTCTCACCTGTGTGCTCACCTGTCTCACCTGTCCCTGTACCTGCAGGCTGATCAGCGAGCGCACGGTGCAGGAGAACACCCTGGGGCTGTTCCCCTCTGTTACCTGTGTTACCTGTCTCACCTGTGTGCTCACCTGTCTCACCTGTCCCTGTACCTGCAGGCTGATCAGCGAGCGCACGGTGGAGGAGAACATCCTCAAGAAGGCCAACCAGAAGCGGCTGCTGGGGGACATGGCCATCGAGGGCGGCAACTTCACCACCGCCTACTTCAAACAGGTGAGCGCCCACAGGTGAGGGCTGGGGGCACTGGTGGGTCCCAGGTGAGGTTTGGGGGGTCCCAGGTGAGGTTCAGGTGGGGTTTGGGGGGTCCCGGTGAGGTTTGGGGGTCCCAGGTGGGGTTCAGGTGGGTCCAGGTGAGGTCTGGGGGGGTCTCAGGTGGGCTTTGGGGGTCCCAGGTGGGATTTGGAGGTCCCAGGTGGGTCCCAGGTGAGGTTTGAGGGGTCTCAGGTGGGTCCAGGTGAGGTTTGGGGGTTCCAGGTCAGTCCCAGGTGAGGTTTAGGTGGGTCCAGGTGAGGTTCAGGTGGGTTTGGGGGGGTCCCAGGTGAGGTTTGGGGGGTCCAGGTGAGGTTCAGGTGGGGTTTGGGGGGTCATAGGTGAGGTTTCGGGGTCCCAGGTGAGGTTTGGGGGTCCCAGGTGAGGTTTGAGGGGTCTCAGGTGGGTCCAGGTGAGGTTTGGGGGTTCCAGGTCAGTCCCAGGTGGGGTTTGGGGGGTCCCAGGTGGGGTTTGGGGGGTCCCAGGTGGGGTTTGGGGGGTCCCAGGTGGGTCCCAGGTGGTGTCTGAGGGTTTCAGGTGAGGTTCGAGTGGGTCCAGGTGAGGTTCAGCTGAGGTTTGGGGGGTCTTAGGTGGGGTTTGGGGGTCCCAGGTGAGGCTCAGGTGTGCCCAGGTGAGGTGCACATGGGTCCAGGTGAGGCTCAGGTGAGGTTTAGGTTGGGTCTCGGGGGTCCCCGGTGAGGCTCAGGTGGGTCCAGGTGGGGTTTGGGGGGTCCCAGGTGAGGCTCAGGTGGGTCCCAGGTGAGGCTCAGGCGGGTCCCCAGTGAGGTTCAGGTGGGTTCAGGTGGGATTTGGGGGGTCCCAGGTGAGGTTTGGGGGTCCCAGGTGAGGTTTGGGGTGTCCCAGGTGAGGTTTGGGGGTCCCAGGTGGGGTTTGGGGTGTCCCAGGTGAGGTTTGGGGGTCCCAGGTGGGGTTTGGGGGTCCCAGGTGAAGTTTGGGGGTCTCAAGTGAGGGCTCAGGTGGGTCCAGATGAGGTTTGGGGGTCCCAGGTGGGGTTTGGGGGGTCCCAGGTGGGGTTTGGGGGTCCCAGGTGGGGTTTGGGGGGTCCCAGGTGGGGTTTGGGGGGTCCCAGGTGGGTCCCAGGTGGTGTCTGAGGGTTTCAGGTGAGGTTCGAGTGGGTCCAGGTGAGGTTCAGCTGAGGTTTGGGGGGTCTTAGGTGGGGTTTGGGGGTCCCAGGTGAGGCTCAGGTGTGCCCAGGTGAGATGCACATGGGCTCAGGTGAGGTTTAGGTTGGGTCTCGGGGGTCCCCGGTGAGGCTCAGGTGGGTCCAGATGAGGTTTGGGGGGTCCCAGGTCAGTTCCAGGTGAGATTTGGGTGTCTCAAGTGAGGGTTCAGGTGGGTCCAGGTGAGGTTTGGGCGTCCCAGGTCAGTCCCAGGTGAGGTTCAGGTGGGGTTTGGGGGTCCCAGGTGAGCTTCGGGTTAGTCCAGGTGAGGACTGGGGGGTCCCAGGTGGGTCCAGGTGGGCTCTGGGGATCTCAGATGCATCCAGGTGAGGCTCAGGTGTGGTTCAGGTGGGGTCTGGGGATCTCAGGTGGGGTCTGGGGGGTCCCAGGTGAGGTTTGGGGGGGTCCCAGGTGGGTTCCAGGTGTGGAAGAACCTTTTAAGGGCGCTTTAGGGATGGGCAGGTGAGGTTCAGGTGGGTCCCAAGTGGGGTTTGGGGGTCCCAGGTGAGGTTTGAGGTGTCTCAGGTGGTGTTTGGGAGTCACAGGTGAGGTTTGGGGGGTCCCAGGTGGAGTTTGGGAGTCCCAGGTGAGGTTTGGGGGGTCCAGGTGAGCTTCAGGTGAGGTTTGGGGGGTCCCAGGTGGGGTTTGGGGATCCCAGGTGTATCCAGGTGAGGCTCAGGTGGGTCCAGGTTGGGTCTAGGGCGTCCTAGGTGAGGTTTGGGGTGTCCCAGGTGGGACTTAGGGGTGCCAGGTGAGGTTTGGGGATCCCAGGTGAGGTTTGGGGGGTCCCAGGTGGGGTTTGGGGTGTCCAGGTGAGGTTTGGGGGGTTCCAAGTGGGGTTTGGGGGCCCCAGGTGAGGTTTGGAGGTCCCAGGTGGGGTTCAGGTGGGGTTTGGAGGTCCCAGGTGAGGTTTGAGGTGAGTTAGGTGGGGTTTGGGGGGTCCCAGGTGAGGTTTGGGGCTTCCAGGTCAGTCCCAGGTGAGGTTTGGTGGTTCCAGGTGAGCTTCAGGTGAGGTTTGGGGGTTCCAGGTGAAGTTCAGGTGGGATTTGGGGGGTCCCAGGTGGGGTTTGGGGGGTCCCAGGTGAGGTTTGGGGTGTCCCAGGTGAGGTTCAGGTGGGTCCCAGGTGGGGTTTGGGGGTTCCAGGTCAGTCCCAGGTGAGGTTCAGGTGGGGTTTGGGGGTCCCAGGTGAGGTTTGGGGTGTCCCAGGTGAGGTTCAGGTGGGTCCCAGGTGGGGTTTGGGGGTCCCAGGTGGGGTTTGGGGTGTCCCAGGTGGGTTCAGGTGTCCCCAGGTCAGGTGTGTCCCCAGCTGTCCCCAGGTGTGTCCGCAGTGTCCTCAGTGGCCCCGGGTGGGTTCTGGTGGGGTTCAGGTGTCCCCAGCTGTCCCCAGGTGTGTCCCCAGTGTCCCCACTGTCCCCAGGTGGGTTCTGGGTGGGTTCAGCTGTCCCCAGGTGTGTCCCCAGTGTCCCCAGGTGTGACCCCAGGTGTGACCCCAGGTGTGTCCCCAGGTGTGTCCCCAGTGTCCCCAGGTGTGTCCCCAGGTGTGTCCCCAGGTGTGTCCCCAGGTGTGTCCCCAGGTGTGACCCCAGGTGTGTCCCCAGGTGTGACCCCGCGTGTTTCCCGCAGCAAACCATCCGCGAGCTGTTCGACATGGCGCCCGAGGAGCCGCCGAGGGACCGAGGGGACAGGGACAGGGACAGGGACAGGGACAGGGACAGGGACAGGGACAGGGACAGGGACAGGGACAGGGACCGGGACCGGGACAGGGACAGGGACAGGGACAGGGACAGGGACAGGGACGGCGACGGGGACCGAGGGGACAGAGGGGACAACGAGGATGACGAGGACCCCGCGGCCACCCGGAGGACGCACATCCTGGAGCAGGTGAGGGACCCCGGGGACAGGTGAGGGACCCCGGGGACAGGTGAGGGACCCCGGGGACAGGTGAGGGACCCTGGGGACAGGTGAGGGACCCCGGGGACAGGTGAGGGACACCGGGGTGGCACCTGGGGAGGGAACGGGGTCCCGATGTCCCCAAATGTCCCCGATGGCCTTGGTGGCCTTGATGTCCCTAAATGTCTCCAATGGCCCCGATGTCCCCAAAGAGCCCTGATGGCCTCAATGGTTTTGATGTCCCAAATGTCCCTAAATGGCCCTGATGGCCTCAATGTCCCCAAATGTCCCCAGTGGCCTTGATGGCCTTGGTGTTCCTAAATGTCCCAATGGCCTCAATGTCCCCAAATGTCCCCAATGTCCCCAAATGTTCTCAGTGTCCCCAATGATCTCAATGGCCCCAAATTGTCCCAATGGCCTTGATGTCCCAAATGTCCCAAATGTCCCCAATGGCCCCAAACGTTCTCAGTGTCCCCAATGACCTCAGTGTCCCCAAATGTCCCCAAATGTGCCCAATGGCCCCAATGGCCTCGATGTCCCAAATGTCCCCAATGGCCCTAAAGGTCTGAGTGTCACCAAATGTCCCCAATGTTCTCGATGGCCCCAAATGTCTCAAATGGCCCCAAATGTCCCCAATGGCCTTGATAGCCTTGATGTCCCAAATGGCCCAAATGGCCCCAAATGACCTCGATGGCCTTGATGTCCCCAAATTGCCCCGATGGCCCCAAATGTCCCCAATGTCCCCAAATGTTCTCAGTGTCCCCAATGATCTCAATGTCCCCAAATTGCCCCATTGGCCTCGATGTCCCCAATGGCCCCGATGGCCCCGATGGCCTCGATGTCCCCAATGACCCCAAATGTTCCCAGTGGCCCCAAATGTCCTTGATGGCGCCAATGACCTCGATGGACTCGGTGTCACCAAATGGCCCCAAATGTCACCAATGACCCCAAATGTCACCAATGACATCAAATGTTCTCAGTGTCCCCAATGACCTCAATGTCCCCAAATAGCCCTGATGGCCCCAATGTCCCCAATGTCCCAAATGACCTCAATGTCCCTAAATGGCCTCAAATGGCCCCGATGTCCCGAAATGTCCTCAGTGGCCTTGGTGTCATTGGTGTCCCAAATGTCCCCAATGGCCCCCAATGGCCCCAAATGACCTCGATGGCCTTGATGTCCCCAAATTGCCCCGATGGCCTCAAATGTCCCCAATGTCCCAAATGTTCTCAGTGTCCCCAATGATCTCAGTGTCCCCAAATGTCCAAAATGGCCTCGATGTCCCCAAATGTCCCCAATGGCCCTAAAGGTCTGAGTGTCACCAAATGTCCCCGATGTTCTCGATGGCCCCAAATGTCCCCAATGGCCCTGATGGCCTCGATGATCCCAAATGTTCTCAGTGTCCCCCATGGTCTCAATGTCCCCCATAGCCCTGATGGCCCCAAATGTCCCCAATGGCCTCGATGTCCCAAATGTCCCTACTGGCCCTAAAGGTCTGAGTGTCACCAAATGTCCCCGATGTTCTCAGTGGCCCCAAATGTCCCCAATGTCCCTGATGGCCTCGATGTCCCCAAATGTTCTCAGTGTCCCCCATGGTCTCAATGGCCCCAAATGGCCCTGATGGCCTCAATGGCCTCAATGTCCCCGATGTCCCCAAATGTCCCCAAATGGCCCTGATGGCCTCGATGGTTTTGATGTCCCAAATGTCCCTAAATGGCCTCAAATGTCCCCGATGTCCCCAAATGTCCCCAGTGGCCTTGATGGCCTTGGTGTTCCTAAATGTCCCAATGGCATCAATGTCCCCAAATGTCCCCAATGTCCCCAATGTTCTCAGTGTCCCCAATGATCTCAATGGCCCCAAATGTCCCCAAATGTGCCCAATGGCCCCAATGGCCTCGATGTCCCAAATGTCCCCAATGGCCCTAAAGGTCTGAGTGTCACCAAATGTCCCCAATGTGCCCGATGGTCCCAATGTCCCAGGTGGCCCCAAATGTCCCCAATGGCCCCAAATGGTCTCGATGGCCCCAAATGTTCTCAGTGTCCCCAGTGACCTCAATGTCCCCAAATTTACCCAATGGCCTCAATGTCCCCAATGTCCCAAATGACCTCAATGTCCCTAAATGGCCTCAGATGTCCCCGATGTCCCCAAATGTCCTCAGTGGCCTTGATAGCCTTGATGTCCCAAATGGCCCCGAATGTCCCAAATGGGCTTGATAGCCTTGATGTCCCCAAATGGCCCCGATGGCCTCAAATGTCCCCAATGTCCCCAAATGTTCTCAGTGTCCCCAATGATCTCAATGTCCCCAAATTGCCCCATTGGCCTCGATGTCCCAAATGTCCCCAATGGCCCCGATGGCCTCGATGTCCCCAATGACCCCAAATGTTCCCAGTGGCCCCAAATGTCCTTGATGGCGCCAATGACCTCGATGGACTCGGTGTCACCAAATGTCCCCAAATGTCCCCAATGTGCCCAATGGCCTCGATGTCCCCAATGTCCCCAATGTCCTCAATGTCCCTAAATGGCCTCAAATGTCCTCGATGTCCCTAAATGTCCTCAGTGGCTTTGATGGCGTCAATGTCCCCAAATGGCTCCAATGGCCCCAAATGTCCCCAGTGGCCCTGATGGCCCCAATGACCTCGATGGTCTCGGTGTCACCAAATGGCCCCAATGTCCCCAAATGTCCCTAATGACCCCAAATGTTCTCAGTGTCCCCAATGATCTCAATGTCCCCAAATGTCCCCAATGATCCTGATGGCCTTGATGTCCCCAATGTCCCCGATGGCCTCGATGTCCCCAAATGTGCCCAATGGCCCTAAAGGTCTGAGTGTCACCAAATGGCTCCAGTGGCCCCAAATGACCTCAATGTCCCCAAATGTCCCCAATGGCCTCGATGACCCCAAATGTCCGCAATGGGCCTAAAGGTCTGAGTGTCACCAAACGTCCCCAAATGGCCGCAATGGCCTGAAATGGCTTCAATGTCCCCAAATGTCCCCAATGTGCCCAATGGCCTTGATGTCCCAAATGGCCCCAAATGTCCCCAATGTCCCCAAATGTTCTCAGTGTCCCCAGTGACCTCAATGTCCCCAAATTGTCCCATTGGCATTGATGTCCCAAATGGCCCTGATGGCTTCAATGGCCCCAATGTCCCCAAATGGCCCCAATGGCCTCGATGGCCTTGATGTCCCCAAATTGCCCCAATGGCCCCAAATGTCCCCAATGGCACCAGATGTTCTCAGTGTCCCCAATGAACTCAATGCCCCAAAATGTCCAAAATGGCCTCGATGTCCCAAATGTCCCCACTGGCCCTAAAGGTCTGAGTGTCACCAAATGTCCCCAATGTTCTCAGTGGCCCCAAATGTCCCCAATGGCCCTGATGGCCTCGATGATCCCAAATGTTCTCAGTGTCCCCAATGAACTCAATGTCCCCAAATGTCCCTGATGGCCCCAAATGTCCCCAATGGCCTCGATGGCCTTGATGTCCAAAATGTCCCTAAATGACCTCAAATGTCCCCGATGTCTCAAACGTTTCCAATGTCCCCAAAATGTTCTCAGTGTCCCCAGTGACCTCAGTGTCCCCAAATGGGCCTGATGGCCTCGATGTCCCCGATGTCCCAAATGACCTCAATGTCCCCAAAGGGTCTCAAATGGCCCCAAATGTCCCCAATGGCCTTGATAGCCTCAATGTCCCAAATGTCCCCAATGGCCCCAAATGACCTCGATGGCCTTGATGGCCTTGATGTCCCCAAATTGCCCCGATGGCCTCAAATGTCCCCAATGTCCCAAATGTTCTCAGTGTCCCCAATGACCTCAATGTCCCCAAATTGCCCCATTGGCCTCGATGTCCCAAATGTCCCCAATGGCCCTGATGGCCTCGATGTCCCCAAATGTTTTCAGTGTCCCCCATGGTCTCAATGGCCCCAAATGGCCCTGATGGCCTCGATGGCCTCAATGTCCTCGATGTCCCAAATGACCTCAATGTCCCCAAAGGGTCTCAAATGGCCCCAAATGTCCCCAATGGCCTTGATAGCCTCAATGTCCCAAATGTCCCCAATGGCCCCAAATGTTCTCAGTGTCCCCAATGATCTCAATGTCCCCAAATTGCCCCATTGGCCTCGATGTCCCAAATGTCCCCAATGGCCCCGATGGCCCCGATGTCCCCAATGACCCCAAATGTTCCCAGTGGCCCCAAATGTCCTTGATGGCGCCAATGACCTCGATGGACTCGGTGTCACCAAATGTCCCCAAATGTCCCCAATGTGCCCAATGGCCTCGATGTCCCCAATGTCCCCAATGTCCTCAATGTCCCTAAATGGCCTCAAATGTCCTCGATGTCCCTAAATGTTCTCAGTGGCTTTGATGGCGTCAATGTCCCCAAATGGCTCCAATGGCCCCAAATGTCCCCAGTGGCCCTGATGGCCCCAATGACCTCGATGGTCTCGGTGTCACCAAATGGCCCCAAATGTCCCAAATGTCCCTAATGACCCCAAATGTTCTCAGTGTCCCCAATGAACTCAATGTCCCCAAATAGCCCTGATGGCCCCAATGTCCCCGATGTCCCAAATGACCTCAATGTCCCTAAATGGCCTCAAATGGCCCCGATGTCCCTAAATGTCCTCAGTGGCCTTGGTGTCATTGGTGTCCCAAATGTCCCCAATGGCCCCCAATGGCCCCAAATGACCTCGATGGCCTTGATGTCCCCAAATGGCCCCGATGGCCTCAAATGTCACCAATGACCCAAATGTTCTCAGTGTCCCCAATGATCTCAATGTCCCCAAATTGCCCCATTGGCCTCGATGTCCCAAATGTCCCCAATGGCCCTAAAGGTCTGAGTGTCACCAAATGTCCCCAATGTTCTCGATGGCCCCAAATGTCCCAATGTGCCTGATGGCCTGGATGACCCCAGATGTCCCCAATGGCCCTGATGGACTCGATGACCCCAAATGTTCTCAGCGTCCCCAGTGACACCAATGTCCCCAAATTTACCCGATGGCCTCGATGGCCCTGATGTCCCAAATGACCTCAAATGTCCCCAAATGTCCCAAATGGCCCCAATGGCCTTGATGGCCTTGATGTCCCCAAATTGCCCCAATGACCCCAAATGTCGCCAATAGCCCCAAATGTTCTCAGTGTCCCCAATGAACTCAATGTCCCCAATGGCCCTGATGGCCCCAAATGTCCCCAATGGCCTCAATGGCCTTGATGTCCGAAATGTCCCTAAATGGCCTCAAATGTCCCCGATGTCCCCAAATGTCCCCAGTGGCCCTGATGGCCCCAATGACCTCGATGGTCTCGGTGTCACCAAATGGCCCCAATGTCCCCAAATGTCCCTAATGACCCCAAATGTTCTCAGTGTCCCCAGTGACCTCAATGTCCCCAAATGTCCCCAATGGTCCTGATGGCCTTGATGTCCCCAATGTCCCCGATGGCCTCGATGTCCCCAAATGTGCCCAATGGCCCTAAAGGTCTGAGTGTCACCAAATGGCTCCAGTGGCCCCAAATGGTTTCAATGTCCCCAAATGTCCCCAATGGCCTCGATGACCCCAAATGTCCGCAATGGGCCTAAAGGTGTGAGTGTCACCAAACGTCCCCAAATGGCCGCAATGGCCTGAAATGGCTTCAATGTCCCCAAATGTCCCCAATGTGCCCAATGGCCTTGATGTCCCAAATGGCCCCAAATGTCCCCAATGTCCCCAAATGTTCTCAGTGTCCCCAGTGACCTCAATGTCCCCAAATTGTCCCATTGGCATTGATGTCCCAAATGGCCCTGATGGCTTCAATGGCCCCAATGTCCCCAAATGGCCCCAATGGCCTCGATGGCCTTGATGTCCCCAAATTGCCCCAATGGCCCCAAATGTCCCCAATGGCACCAGATGTTCTCAGTGTCCCCAATGAACTCAATGCCCCAAAATGTCCAAAATGGCCTCGATGTCCCAAATGTCCCCACTGGCCCTAAAGGTCTGAGTGTCACCAAATGTCCCCAATGTTCTCAGTGGCCCCAAATGTCCCCAATGGCCCTGATGGCCTGGATGACCCCAGATGTTCTCAGTGTCCCCAATGAACTCAATGTCCCCAAATGTCCCTGATGGCCCCAAATGTCCCCAATGGCCTCGATGGCCTTGATGTCCAAAATGTCCCTAAATGACCTCAAATGTCCCCGATGTCTCAAACGTTTCCAATGTCCCCAAAATGTTCTCAGTGTCCCCAGTGACCTCAGTGTCCCCAAATGGCCCTGATGGCCTCGATGGCCTCAATGTCCTCGATGTCCCAAATGACCTCAATGTCCCCAAATGGTCTCAAATGTCCCCAAATGTCCCCAATGGCCTTGATAGCCTCGATGTCCCAAATGGCCCAAATGGCCCCAAATGACCTCGATGGCCTTGATGTCCCCAAATGGCCCCGATGGCCTCAAATATCCCCAATGTCCCCAAATGTTCTCAGTGTCCCCAATGATCTCAATGTCCCCAAATGTCCCCATTGGTCTCGATGTCCCAAATGTCCCCAATGGCCCCGATGGCCTCGATGTCCCCAATGACCCCAAATGTTCCCAGTGGCCCCAAATGTCCTTGATGGCGCCAATGACCTCGATGGACTCGGTGTCACCAAATGTCCCCAAATGTCCCCAATGTGCCCAATGGCCTCGATGTCCCCAATGTCCCCAATGTCCTCAATGTCCCTAAATGGCCTCAAATGTCCTCGATGTCCCTAAATGTTCTCAGTGGCTTTGATGGCGTCAATGTCCCCAAATGGCTCCAATGGCCCCAAATGTCCCCAGTGGCCCTGATGGCCCCAATGACCTCGATGGTCTCGGTGTCACCAAATGGCCCCAAATGTCCCAAATGTCCCTAATGACCCCAAATGTTCTCAGTGTCCCCAATGAACTCAATGTCCCCAAATAGCCCTGATGGCCCCAATGTCCCCGATGTCCCAAATGACCTCAATGTCCCTAAATGGCCTCAAATGGCCCCGATGTCCCTAAATGTCCTCAGTGGCCTTGGTGTCATTGGTGTCCCAAATGTCCCCAATGGCCCCCAATGGCCCCAAATGACCTCGATGGCCTTGATGTCCCCAAATTGCCCCGATGGCCTCAAATGTCCCCAATGTCCCAAATGTTCTCAGTGTCCCCAAATGTCCCCATTGGCCTCGATGTCCCAAATGTCCCCAATGGCCCTAAAGGTCTGAGTGTCACCAAATGTCCCCAATGTTTTCAATGGCCCCAAATGTCCCCAATGTGCCCGATGGTCCCGATGTCCCAGGTGGCCCCAAATGTCCCCAATGGCCCTGATGGCCTCGATGACCCCAAATGTTCTCAGTGTCCCCCATGGTCTCAATGGCCCCAAATGTCCCCAATGGCCTTGATGGCCTTGATGTCCCAAATGTCCCTAAATGGCCTCAAATGGCCTCGATGTCCCCAAATGTCCCCAACGTCCCCAAATGTTCTCAGTGTCCCAAATGACCTCAATGGCCCCAAATGTCCCCAGTGGCCCTAAAGGTCTGAGTGTCACCAAATGTCCCCAAATGGCCCCAATGGCCTGAAATGGCTTCAATGTCCCCAGATGTCCCCAAAAGCCTCAATGTCCCCAAATGTGCCCGATGTCCCAAATGGCCCCAAATGGCCCCAAATAGTCCCAATGGCCCTGATGGCCCCAATGTCCCCAAATGGCTCCAATGTCCCCAAATGTCCCCAGTGTCCCCGATGACCTTGATGGTGTCGGTGTCACCAAATGTCCCCAAATGACCCCAAATGTTCTCAGCGTCCCCAGTGACCTCAATGTCCCCAAATGGCCCAAAATGTCCCCAACGGCCCCAAATGGCCCCCATGGCCTCGATGTCCCCAAATGTCCCCCATGTCCCCAAATGTTCTCAGTGTCCCCAATGATCTCAGTGTCCCCAAATGTCCCCAATGTCCTTGATGGTCCCCAATTATCCCCAGTGTCCCAAATTATCCCAAACGTTCCCAATGTCCCCAATGTCCCAAATGTGTCCAATGTCCTCAATGTCCCCAATGTCCCCAGTGTCCAAAATATGTCCCAATGTCCCCATTGTTCCCAATGTTCTCAGTGTCCCCAATGTCCCCAACACCTCCAATGTCCCCAGTGTCCCCAATATCAAAAATACGCCCGAATGTCCTCGATGTCCCCAATCGCCTGAGTGTCCCCAGTGTCCCCTGAGTGTCCCCAATGTCCCCAATCCCCTGAGTGTCCCCAGTGTCCCCTGAGTGTCCCCAATGTCCCCATAGCCTCCAATGTCTGCAGTGTCCCCAGTGTTCTCAATGTCCTCAATGTCCCTAATTATCCCCAGTGTCCCCAGTGTTTCCAATGTCCCCAACGTCCCAAACACCTCCAATGTCCCCAATGTCCTCAAAGTCCCCAATGTCCTCAATGTCTCTAGTTATCCCCAGCGTCTTCAGTGTTTCCTATGTCCCCAATGTCCCCAACACCTCCAATGTCCCCAATGCCCCCAATGTCCCCAGTGCCCCCAATATCAAAAATACGCCCGAATGTCCTCGATGTCCCCAATCGCCTGAGTGTCCCCAGTGTCCCCTGAGTGTCCCCAATGTCCCCATTGCCTCCAATGTCTGCAGTGTCCCCACTGCTCTCAATGTCAGCAGTGTCCCCAATGTCTCCAGTGTCCCCAATGTCCCTAATTATCCCCAGTGTCCCCAGTGTTTCCAATGTCCCCAATGTCTGCAGTGTCCCCAATGTCCTCATAGCCTCCAATGTCTGCAGTGTCCCCATTGCTCTCAATGTCCCCAGTGTCCCCAATGTTCCCAACGTCCCCAATGTCCCCAATGTCCCCAATCCCCTGAGTGTCCCCAATGTCCCCAATGTCCCCAATCCCCTGAGTGTCCCCAATGTCCCCAATCCCCTGAGTGTCCCCAATGTCCCCAATGTCCCCAATCCCCTGAGTGTCCCCAATGTCCCCAATGTCCCCAATGTCCCCAATCCCCTGAGTGTCCCCAATGTCCCCAATGTCCCCAATGTCCCCAATCCCCTGAGTGTCCCCAATGTCCCCAATGTCCCCAATGTCCCCAATCCCCTGAGTGTCCCCAATGTCCCCAATGTCCCCAATGTCCCCAATCCTCTGAGTGTCCCCGATGTCCCCTGAGTGTCCCCTGAATGTCCCCAGGCGCTGTGCGGGGCCGAGGACCCCGAGGACATCCGCGCGGCCTCGCAGGCGCAGGCCGAGCGCGTGGCGGCGCTGGCCGAGTTCAGCGAGTCGCTGAGCCCCGAGGACGGCGCCGGCGCCGACGGCCCCGAGGAGGAGCTGAGCAAGGCCGAGCAGGAGATCGCCGCGCTCGTGGAGCAGGTGAGCACACCTGGGACAGGTGAGACACCTGGGACAGGTGAGACACACACCTGGGCACACCTGGGACACAGCTGGGACAGGTAACACACCTGGGCACACCTGGGACAGGTGAGACACCTGGGACACAGCTGGGGCACACCTGGGACAGGTAACACACCTGGGACAGGTGAGAAACACACCTGGGCTGAGCAAGGCCGAGCAGGAGATCGCCGCGCTCGTGGAGCAGGTGAGCACACCTGGGACAGGTGAGACACACCTGCTCCACGTGAGACACACACCTGGGACACACCTGGGACAGGTAACACACCTGGGACAGGTAACACACCTGGGACAGGTGAGAAACACACCTGGGACACAGCTGGGACAGGTAACACACCTGGGACAGGTAACACACCTGGGACACAGCTGGGACATAGCTGGGACAGGTGAGGGCTGAGCAAGGCCAAGCAGGAGATCGCGGCACTGGTGGAACAGGTGAGAGCACACCTGGGACAGGTGAGACACACCTGGGACACAGCTGGGGCACACCTGGGGCAGGTGAGGGCTGAGCAAGGCCAAGCAGGAGATCGCCGCGCTCGTGGAACAGGTGAGCACACCTGGGACAGGTGAGAAACACACCTGGGGATACAAACACACCTGGGACACACCTGGGCAGGTGAGGGACACACCTGGGACACACCTGGGGGGTGAGGGCTGAGCAAGGCCGAGCAGGAGATCGCGGCACTGGTGGAACAGGTGAGAGCACACCTGGGACAGGTGAGACACCTGGGGATACCTGGGACAGGTGAGAGACACACCTGGGGATACAAACACACCTGGACACACCTGGGGCAGGTAACACACCTGGGCACACCTGGGACACACCTGGGACAGGTAACACACCTGGGGCAGGTGAGGGCTGAAGAAGGCGGAGCACGAGATCGCGGCACTGGTGGAACAGGTGAGCACACCTGGGACAGGTAACACACCTGGGACACACCTGGGGGGTGAGGGCTGAGCAAGGCCGAGCAGGAGATCGCCGTGCTCGTGGAACAGGTGAGGGACACACCTGGGCAGGTGAGGGACACACCTGGACACACCTGGGACAGGTAACACACCTGGGACACACCTGGGCAGGTGAGGGGTCGGGGTGGGCTGCAGGAGGTTTTGGGGTGATTATCAAGGAATTTGGGGTCGTTTTGGGGAGATTTGGGGCATTTTGGGGTCACTCTGGTGAGTTTGGGGTCCCTCTGAACCGGGATTTTTTTGGGGGGGTCCCCAAGTGCTGCCCCCTCCCCAAATTTGGGGGTCTCCCTTTTTCTATTTTCCCATAAATTTGGGGAAGTTTTTGGGGGTCTCTCTGAGCCGCGATTTTTTTGGGGGGGTCCTTGGGGGTCTGGGGCTGGTTTTATTTTTGGGGGGGGGTCTCCAGGCGCTGCTGCCCCCTCCCCAAATTTGGGGGTCCCACTTTTCCCCCTCCCCAAATGTGGGGGTCCCAATTTTCCTTCCTCATTAATTTGGGGAAGTTTTTTGGGGGTCTCTCTGAGCCGGGATTTTTTTGGGGGGTCTTTGGGGGTCTGGGGCTGGTTTTGGGGGGTCCCGAAGTGCTGCCCCCTCCCCAAATTTGGATCTCCCACTTTTCCCCCCTCCCCAAATTTGGGGGTCCCAATTTTCCTCCCCCATTAATTTGGGGAAGTTTTTGGGGGTCTCTCTGAGCCGGGATTTTTTTGGGGGGGTCCTTGGGGGTCTGGGGCTGGTTTTTATTTTTGGGGGGGGGTCCCCAGGCGCTGCTGCCCCCTCCCCAAATTTGGGGGTCTCATTTTTTTCCTTTCCCCATTAATTTGGGGAAGTTTTTGGGGGTCTCTCTGAGCTGGGATTTTTTTGGGGGGGTCTTTGGGGGTCTGGGGCTGGTTTTTAGGGGGTCCCCAAGTGCTGCCCCCTCCCCAAATTTGGGGGTCCCACTTTTCCCCCCTCCCAAAATTTGGGGGTCCCAATTTTCCTTTCCTCATTAACTTGGGGAAGTTTTTGGGGGTCTCTCTGAGCCAGGATTTTTTTGGGGGGGTCCTTGAGGGTCTGGGGCTGGTTTTATTTTTTGGGGGGGGTCTCCAGGCGCTGCTGCCCCCTCCCCAATTTGGGGGTCCCAATTTTCCTCCCCCATTAATTTGGGGAAGTTTTGGGGGGTCTCTCTGAGCCAGGATTTTTTTGGGGGGGTCCTTGAGGGTCTGGGGCTGGTTTTATTTTTTGGGGGGGGTCTCCAGGCGCTGCTGCCCCCTCCCCAAATTTGGGGGTCCCACTTTTCCTCCTCCCCAAATTTGGGGGTCCCAATTTTCCTCTCTCATTAATTTGGGGAAGTTTTTGGGGGTCTCTCTGAGCCGGGATTTTTTTGGGGGGGTTCCTTGGGGGTCTGGGGCTGGTTTTATTTTTGGGGGGGGTCTCCAGGCGCTGCTGACCCCTCCCCAAATTTGGGGGTCTCATTTTTTTTCCTTTCCTCATTAATTTGGGGAAGTTTTTGGGGGTCTCTCTGAACCGGGATTTTTTTGGGGGGTTCCTTGGGGGTCTGGGGCTGGTTTTTATTTTTGGGGGGGGTCTCCAGGCGCCGCTGACCCCTCCCCAATTGCAGCTGACCCCCATCGAGCGCTACGCCATGAACTTCCTGGAGGCCTCGCTCGAGGACGTCAGCCGGGAGGAGCTGAAGCAGGCCGAGGTCTGGGGGGTCCTGGGGGGCTTTTGGGGGGTCCCAGAGGGGGTTTGGGGGGTCCCAAGGGGGTTTGGAGGGTTCTTGGGGGGGTCGCAATGAAGTTTGGGGGGGTGCTGATGGGGTTTGGGGGGGTCCTGAGGAGTTTTGGGGGACCCTGATGGGGTTTTAGGGGGGATTTGAGGGGTTTTGGGGGGTTTTGGGGGGTCCTGGGGAGGTTTTGGGGGGTTCTTAGGGGTTTTGGGGGGTCCTGGAGGAGTCTGGGGGGTTCTTGGGAGGGTCCCAGAGGGGTTTGGGGGTCCTGGGGGGTTTTAGAGGGGTTTGGAGGAGTCCTGATGGAGTTTTGGGGGGTCCTGGGGGATTTTGGGGGGTCCTGAGGGGGTTTTAGGGGGGATTTGAGGGGTCCCAGAGGGATTTTGGGGGGTTTTGGGGACGTTTGGGGGGTCCCAAAGGGGTTTGAGGGGTCCCAGAGGGGTTTGGGGGGGGTCCTGGGGGGGTTTGGGGGTCTTTTGGGGGGTCCTGAGGAGTTTTGGGGGGTCCTGGGGGGCTTTAGGGGGGTCCCAGAGGGGGTTCGGGGGATCAAGATGGGGTTTTGGGGGTGTTTGGGGTGTCCCAGAAGGATTTTAGGAGGTTTTGGAGGAGTTTTGGGGGGGTTTGAGGGGTCCCACAGAGGTTTGAGGGGGTTTTTGGGGGGTCCTGGGGGTCTCCTGAGGAGTCCTGGGGGGGTTTTGGGAGGTCCCAGAGGGGTTTGGGGGGGGTCTTGGGAGATTTTGGGTGGGGTTTGGGGGATTTGAGGGGTCCCAGAGGGGTTTTAGGGGGTCCAGAGGGGTTTTGGGGGGTCCTGGGGCGGTTTTGGGGGTTTCTGAGGAGTTTTGGGGGGTCCTGGGAGGTTTTAGGGGGGGATTTGAGGGGTCCCAGAGGGGTTTGAGGGGGTTTTTGGGGGGTCCTGGGGGTCTCCTGAGGACTTTTGGGGGGTCCTGGGGAGGTTTTGGGGGGTTCTGAGGGGTTTTGGGGGGTCCTGGAGGAGTCTGGGGGGTTCTTGGGAGGGTCCCAGAGGGGATTGGGGGGTCCTGGGGGGGTTTAGAGGGATTTGGAGGGTCCTGAGGAGTTTTGGGGGGGTCCTGGGAGGTTTTAGGGGGGATTTGAGGGGTCCCAGAGGGGTTTTAAGGGTTTTTTTGGGGGTCCTGGGGGTCTTTTAGGGAGTCCTGGGGGGGTTTTGGAGGGTCTTGGGGAGGTTTGGGGGGTCCTGGGGGGTTTGGGGAGGTCCCAGAGGGGTTTTAGGGGGTTTTGGAGGAGTCCCAATGGGGTTTTTGGGGTCCTGATGGGGTTTTGGGGGGGATTTGAGAGGTCCCAGAGGGGTTTGGGGGGATTTTGGAGAAGTTTTGGGGGGGTTTGGGGGGTCCTGATGGGGTTTGGGAGGGTCCTGAGGAGTTTTGGGGGACCCTGATGGGGTTTTAGGGGGGATTTGAGGGGTCCCAGAGGGGTTTTGGGGGGTCCTGGGGAGGTTTTGGGGGGTTCTGAGGGGTTTTGGGGGGTCCTGGAGGAGTCTGGGGGGTTCTTGGGAGGGTCCCAGAGGGGTTTGGGGGGTCCTGGGGGGTTTTAGAGGGGTTTGGAGGAGTCCTGATGGGGTTTTGGGGGGTCCTGGGGGAATTTTGGGGGGTCCTGAGGGGGTTTTAGGGGGGATTTGAGGGGTCCCAGAGGGGTTTTGGGGGGTTTTGGGGACGTTTGGGGGGTCCCAAAGGGGTTTGAGGGGTCCCAGAGGGGTTTGGGGGGGTCCTGGGGGGGTTTGGGGGTCTTTTGGGGGGTCCTGAGGAGTTTTGGGGGGTCCTGGGGGGCTTTAGGGGGGTCCCAAAGGGGGTTTGGGAGGTCCTGGGGGGGTCCAGGGGGGATTTTGGGGGGTCCCAGAGGGGGTTTGGGGGGGTCCTGATGGGGTTTGGGGGGTCCCAGAGGGGTTTGGGGGGGGTCCTGATGGGGTTTGGGGGTCCTGATGGAGTTTTAGGGGGGATTTGGGGGGTCCCAGAGGGGTTTTAGGGGGTTTTGGAGGAATTTAAAGTGGGGTTTGGGGGGTCCTGGGGGGATTTTGGGGGGTCCTGAGGAGTTTTGGGGGACCTTGATGGGGTTTTAGGAGGGTTTTGAGGGGTCCCAGAGGGATTTTAGGGGGTTTTGGAGAAGTTTCAGAGGAGCTTTGGGGGGTCCTGGGGGGCTTTTGGGGTCTTGGGGAGGTTTGGGGGGTCCTGATGGGGTTTTAGGGGGGATTTGAGGGGTCCCAGAGGGGTTTGAGGGGGTTTTGGGGGGTCCTGGGGGTCTCCTGAGGACTTTTGGGGGGGTTTTGGGGGGTCCCAGAGGGGTTTGGGGCGGGTTTGGGAGATTTTGGGTGGGGTTTTGGGGGTTTTGGGTGGGGTTTGGGGAGATCCCAGAGGGGTTTTAGGGGGTTTTGGTGGAGTCCCAATGGGGTTTTGGGGGGTCCTGGGGGGATTTTGGGGGGGATTTGAGGGGTCCCAGAGGGGTTTTGGGGACGTTTGGGGGGTCCCAAAGGGGTTTGAGGGGTCCCAGAGGGGTTTTAGGGGGTCCTGAGGAGTTTTGGGGGTCTTTTGGGGGGTCCTGAGGAGTTTTGGGGGGTCCTGGGGGGCTTTAGGGGGGTCCCAAAGGGGGTTTGGGGGGTCCTGGGGGGGTCCTGGGGGGATTTTGGGGGGTCCCAGAGGGGGTTTGGGGGGGTCCTGATGGGGTTTGGGGGGTCCCAGAGGGGTTTGGGGGGGGTCCTGGGGGGGTTTGGGGGTCCTGATGGAGTTTTAGGGGGGATTTGGGGGGTCCCAGAGGGGTTTTAGGGGGTTTTGGAGAAGTTTAAAGTGGGGTTTGGGGGGTCCTGGGGGGATTTTGGGGGGTCCTGAGGAGTTTTGGGGGGTCCTGGGAGGTTTTAGGGGGGATTTGAGGGGTCCCAGAGGGGTTTGAGGGGGTTTTTGGGGGGTCCTGGGGGTCTCCTGAGGAGTCCTGGGGGGGTTTTGGGGGGTCCCAGAGGGGTTTGGGGCGGGGTTGGGAGATTTTGGGTGGGGTTTTGGGGGTTTTGGGTGGGGTTTGGGGGGTCCCAGAGGGGTTTTAGGGGGTTTTGGAGGAGTCCCAATGGGGTTTGGGGGGTCCCAGAGGGGTTTTGGGGACGTTTGGGGGGTCCCAAAAGGGTTTTAAGGGGTCCCAGAGGGGTTTGGGGGGGTCCTGGGGGGGTTTGGGGGTCTTTTGGGGGGTCCTGAGGAGTTTTGGGGGGGTCCTGGGGGGCTTTAGGGGGGTCCCAAAGGGGGTTTGGGGGGTCCTGGGGGGATTTTGGGGGGTCCCAGAGGGGGTTTGGGGGGGTCCTGATGGGGTTTGGGGGGTCCCAGAGGGGTTTGGGGGGGGGTCCTGGGGGGGTTTGGGGGTCCTGATGGAGTTTTAGGGGGGATTTGGGGGGTCCCAGAGGGGTTTTAGGGGGTTTTGGAGGAGTTTAAAGTGGGGTTTGGGGGGTCCTGGGGGGATTTTGGGGGGTCCTGAGGAGTTTTGGGGGGTCCTGGGAGGTTTTAGGGGGGATTTGAGGGGTCCCAGAGGGGTTTGAGGGGGTTTTGGGGGGTCCTGGGGGGTTTGGGGTGGTCCCAGAGGGATTTTAGGGGGTTTCGGAGGAGTTTTGGGGGGTCCCCGAGGGGTTTGGGGGGTCCTGGGGGGATTTGGGGAGTCTTGATGGGGTTTTAGGGGGGATTTGAGGGGTCCCAGAGGGGTTTTAGGGGGTCCTGAGGAGTTTTGGGGGTCTTTTGGGGGGTCCCAAAGAGTTTGGGGGGGTCCTGGGGGGATTTTGGGGGAGTTTGGGGGGTCCTGTAGGGGTCCCACAGGGATTTTTGGGGGGCCTGGGGAGTATTCAGGGGTTTTGGGGGTGTTTGAGGGGTCCCAGAGGGGTTTTGGGGACGTTTGGGGGGTCCCAAAGGGGTTTGAGGGGTCCCAGAGGGGTTTTAGGGGGTCCTGAGGAGTTTTGGGGGTCTTTTGGGGGGTCCTGAGGAGTTTTGGGGGGTCCTGGGGGGCTTTAGAGGGGTCCCAAAGGGGGTTTGGGGGGTCCTGGGGGGGTCCTGGGGGGATTTTGGGGGGTCCCAGAGGGGGTTTGGGGGGGTCCTGATGGGGTTTGGGGGGTCCCAGAGGGGTTTGGGGGTCCTGATGGAGTTTTAGGGGGGATTTGGGGGGTCCCAGAGGGGTTTTAGGGGGTTTTGGAGGAGTTTAAAGTGGGGTTTGGGGGGTCCTGGGGGGATTTTGGGGGGTCCTGAGGAGTTTTGGGGGGTCCTGGGAGGTTTTAAGGGGGATTTGAGGGGTCCCAGAGGGGTTTGAGGGGGTTTTGGGGGGTCCTGGGGGGTTTGGGGTGGTCCCAGAGGGATTTTAGGGGGTTTTGGAGAAGTTTCGGAGGAGTTTTGGGGGGTCCCCGAGGGGTTTGGGGGGTCCTGGGGGGATTTGGGGAGTCCTGATGGGGTTTTAGGGGGGATTTGAGGGGTCCCAGAGGGGTTTTAGGGGGTCCTGAGGAGTTTTGGGGGTCTTTTGGGGGGTCCCAAAGAGTTTGGGGGGGTCCTGGGGGGATTTTGGGGGAGTTTGGGGGGTCCTGTAGGGGTCCCACAGGGATTTTTGGGGGGCCTGGGGAGTATTTGAGGGTGTTTGGGGGTCCCAGAGGGGTTTGGGGGGTGCTGGGCGAACTTGGGGTCTCCTGGGGAGGTTTTGGGGGGTCCTGGGAAGGTTTGGGGGGTGTTTGGGGGGGGGTCCCAGAGGGGTTTGGGGGGATTTTGGAGGAATCCCAGAGAGCTTTGAGGGGGTCCCTGGGGGGTTTTGGAGCATCCCAAGAATTGGGGGGGGCTGTGTTTAAATTCAGGGGGTCCCAAAATGGGTCTGGGGGTCCCCAATTGGGTCTGGGGGCTCCTTTTCAATTGGGGGAAGGTCCCAAAAATCCCAAAATGGGTCTGGGGGTGGAAGAATCCATTTGGAATTGGGGAAGGGGGAGTTAAAAAGGGTCCTGAAGCATTTTAAAAATCCCAAAAATTGGGGGGGGACATTTTGAATTCGGGGGGTCCCAATTGGGTCTGGGGGTCCCCAGTTGGGTCTGGGGGTTCCGTTTAAATTGGGAGAGGGTCCCAAAAATGGGTTTGGGGTGGAAGAATCCATTTGGAATTGTGGGAGGGGGGGAACTTAGAAGAGCTCCTGAAGGATTTAAAAAATCCCAAAAAATTGGGGGGGGTCGGGATAAATTTGGGGGGTCCCAGTTTGGGTCTGGGGGTCCCGAATTGGGTCTGGGGGCTCCTTTTCAATTGGGGGAGGGTCCCAAAAATGGGTTTAGGGTGGAAGAATCCATTTGGAATTGGGGAAGGGGGGAGTTAAAAATGCGTCCTGAAGGATTTTAAAAATCCCAAAAAATTGGGGGGGGACATTTTGAATTTGGGGGGTCCCAATTGGGTCTGGGGGTCCCTTTTGGGTCTGGGGGCTCCTTTTCAATTGGGGGAGGGTCCCAAAATGGGTCTGGGGGTGGAAGAATCCATTTGGAATTGGGGAAGGGGGGAGTTAAAAAGGTTCCTGATGGATTTTGGGGGGGGTCCCCAATTAAATTCGGGGGGTCCCAATTGGGTCTGGGGGTCCCCAGTTGGGTCTGGGGGCTCCTTTTCAATTGAGGGAGGGTCCCAAAATGGGTTTAGGGGTGGAAGAATCCATTTAGAATTGTGGGAAGGGGGAGATAAAAAGGGTCCTGAAGGATTTTAAAAATCCCAAAAAATTGGGGGGGGACATTTTGAATTTGGGGGGTCCCAGTTTGGGTCTGGGGGTCCCCAATTGGGTCTGGGGGCTCTTTTTCAATTGGGGGAGGGTCCCAAAAATGGGTTTAGGGGTGGAAGAATCCATTTGGAATTGTGGGAAGGGGGAGATAAAAAGGGTCCTGAAGGATTTTAAAAATCCCAAAAATTGGGGGGGGTCCAATTAAATTCGGGGGGTCCCAATTTGGGTCTGGGGTCCCCAATTGGGTCTGGGGGTTCCGTTTAAATTGGGGGAGGGTCCCAAAAATGGGTTTAGGGTGGAAGAATCCATTTGGAATTGGGAGAGGGGGGGAACTTAGAACAGCTCCTGAAGGATTTAAAAAATCCCAAAAAATTGGGGGGGGTCGGGATAAATTTGGGGGGTCCCAGTTTGGGTCTGGGGGTCCCGAATTGGGTCTGGGGGCTCCTTTTAAATTGGGGGAGGGTCCAAAAATGGGTTTGGGGGTGGAAGAATCCATTTAGAATTGTGGGAAGGGGGAGATAAAAAGGCTCCTGAAGGATTTTAAAAATCCCAAAAAATTGGGGGGGGACATTTTGAATTCAGGGGGTCCCAATTTGGGTCTGGGGGTCCCCAGTTGGGTCTGGGGGTTCCGTTTAAATTGGGGGAGGGTCCCAAAAATGGGTTTAGGGGTGGAAGAATCCATTTGGAATTGGGAGAGGGGGGGAACTTAGAAGAGCTCCTGAAGGATTTAAAAAATCCCAAAAAATTGGGGGGGGTCGGGATAAATTTGAGGGTCCCCAATTTGGGTCTGGGGTTCCCTTTTGGGTCTGGGGGCTCCTTTTCAATTGGGGGAGGGTCCCAAAATGGGTCTGGGGGTGGAAGAATCCATTTGGAATTGGGGAAGGGGGGAGTTAAAAAGGTTCCTGATGGATTTTGGGTCCCCAATTAAATTCGGGGGGTCCCAATTGGGTCTGGGGGTCCCCAGTTGGGTCTGGGGGCTCCTTTTCAATTGAGGGAGGGTCCCAAAATGGGTTTAGGGGTGGAAGAATCCATTTAGAATTGTGGGAAGGGGGAGATAAAAAGGGTCCTGAAGGATTTTAAAAATCCCAAAAAATTGGGAGGGGACATTTGAATTTAGAGGGTCCCAGTTTGGGTCTGGGGGTCCCCAATTGGGTCTGGGGGCTCCTTTTAAATTGAGGGAGGGTCCCAAAATGGGTTTAGGGTGGAAGAATCCATTTAGAATTGTGGGAAGGGGGAGATAAAAAGGGTCCTGAAGCATTTTAAAAATCCCAAAAATTGGAGAGGGACATTTTGAATTTGGGGGGTCCCAATTGGGTCTGGGGGTCCCCAGTTGGGTCTGGGGGTTCCGTTTAAATTGGGAGAGGGTCCCAAAAATGGGTTTGGGGTGGAAGAATCCATTTGGAATTGTGGGAGGGGGGGGAACTTAGAAGAGCTCCTGAAGGATTTAAAAAATCCCAAAAAATTGGGGGGGGTCGGGATAAATTTGGGGGGTCCCAGTTTGGGTCTGGGGGTCCCGAATTGGGTCTGGGGGCTCCTTTTAAATTGAGGGAGGGTCCCAAAATGGGTTTAGGGTGGAAGAATCCATTTAGAATTGTGGGAAGGGGGAGATAAAAAGGGTCCTGAAGCATTTTAAAAATCCCAAAAATTGGAGAGGGACATTTTGAATTTGGGGGGTCCCAATTTGGGTCTGGGGGTCCCGAATTGGGTCTGGGGGCTCCATTTAAATTGAGGGAGGGTCCCAAAATGGGTTTAGGGGTGGAAGAATCCATTTAGAATTGTGGGAAGGGGGAGATAAAAAGGGTCCTGAAGGATTTTAAAAATCCCAAAAAATTGGGGGGGGACATTTTGAATTTGGGGGACCCCAATTGGGTCTGGGGGTCCCCAATTGGGTCTGGGGGCTCCTTTTAAATTGAGGGAGGGTCCCAAAATGGGTCTGGGGGTGGAAGAATCCATTTGGAATTGGGGTAGGGGGGAAACTTAGAACAGCTCCTGAAGGATTTAAAAAATCCCAAAAAATTGGGGGGGGGTCGGGATAAATTTGTGGGGTCCCAGTTTGGGTCTGGGGGTCCCCAATTGGGTCTGGGGGCTCCTTTTCAATTGGGGGAGGGTCCAAAAATGGGTTTGGGGGTGGAAGAATCCATTTGGAATTGTGGGAAGGGGGAGATAAAAAAGGTCCTGAAGGATTTTAAAAATCCCAAAAAATTGGGGGGGGTCCAATTAAATTCGGGGGGTCCCCAATTGGGTCTGGGGTCCCCAATTGGGTCTGGGGGCTCCTTTTCAATTGGGGGAGGGTCCCAAAAATCCCAAAATGGGTCTGGGGATGGAAGAATCCATTTGAAGTTGGGGAAGGGGGAGATAAAAATGGGTCCTGAAGCATTTTAAAAATCCCAAAAAATTGGGGGGGGTCGGGATAAATTTGGGGGGGTCCCAATTTGGGTCTGGGGGTTCCGTTTAAATTGGGGGAGGGTCTCAAAAATCCCAAAATGGGTCTGGGGGTGGAAGAATCCATTTGGAATTGGGGGAGGGGGGAGTTAAAAATGGGTCCTGAAGCATTTTAAAAATCCCAAAAAATTGGGGGGGGTCCAATTAAATTCGGGGGGTCCCCAATTGGGTCTGGGGGCTCCTTTTAAATTGGGGGAGGGTCCCAAAAATGGGTTTAGGGGTGGAAGAATCCATTTGGAATTGGGGGAGGGGGGGAATTTAGAAGAGCTCCTGAAGGATTTAAAAAATCCCAAAAAATTGGGGGGGGTCGGGATAAATTTGGGGGGTCCCAATTTGGGTCTGGGGTCTCACCAGCCCCTCCCCCCCCCCCCCCCCAGGAGCAGGTGGAGGCCGCCCGCAAGGACATCGACCAGGCCAAGGGGGGCGGGGGGCGCTTCCGGCTGCCCCCGGCCCCGCCCGGCCGCCAGCACCACGAGGAGGAGGAGGAGGAGGAGGAGGAAGAGCCCGCGGGGGGCGTGGCTTCTGCAGCAGGGGGCGTGGCTTCCGCAGCAGGAGGCGTGGTTTCCGCCAGAGAGGGCGTGGCTTCTGCAGGGGGTGTGATTTCGGGAGGAGGGGGCGTGGCCTCGGGGGAGGCGGAGCCCCAGAGTGAGAGGGGGGGGTGGGGGAGGGGCCCGGAAGCCGCGCCGGGCCCGGGGGCCGGCCCGCCCCTCCCCCAACGCCGAGCGGGCGGGGACGCGCGCCTCGCAGCGGCTGCGGGCCGTGACGTCACCGCTGACGTCATCGGTGACGTCATCGGAGGGTGCCCAGCCCGCCCCGGAGGCGTCATCCCCGGCCCCGCCCCCTGTGACGTCATCGAGGTCGCCCACGCCGCCGGCGCCGTCGCCGCCCCGCCAAGCCACGCCCACCCCGGAAGCGGCGATGGCCACGCCCCCTCCGACGACGTCCCCGCCCCCTCCGCCCTCCTCCCCTCCCGCAGCCACGCCCCCTCCCCCCAAATCCCCGCCCCCTTCGCCGCCAGAAGGGGCGGGGCCGGACGAGCCACGCCCCCCCGCGGCGGTTGTGGCCCCGCCCCCCGCGGCGCCGGCGCAGCGCCGACGTGGAGATCCGGCAGAGCCAGCGCGCCGGCCCCGCCGCCAAGGTGCTGCGCACGCTGCCCGGCCGGTTGGTCACCGTCCTCGAGGCCCCGCCCCCTTCCGCCCAGCCGGGCGGGGCCTCGCGCCTCGCCCGGCGCCGCCAGCGCGAGCCACGCCCCCCCGCCGTGACGTCATCGCCGCCGCCGCCCGCGGGGGCTCCGCCCACCAAGCGGCGCCGGGGGCGGCCCCCGAAGAGGAGGGCGGGGGGGGGGAGGGGCGCGGCAGAGGAGGCGCCACGCCCCGCCGCGCCCCGCCCCCGGCGGGAGGAAGAGGCGGGGCCGCCCCACGCGGGGGGCGGGGCCGGAAAGGGGCGGGGCCGAGGAGGAGTCGCCGCCGCGGAAGAGGAGGAGGGGGCGGCCGCCCAAGATGGCGTCGCCGGAGCGGGAAGGGGGAGGGGAGGGGGAGGGGGAGGGGGAGCCCAGCCCCCGCCCGGCCTCGCCCGCCCCGCCCCGAACCACCAGGGGGCGCCCCGGCGCGCCGCTGGCCCCACCCCTTCAGAGGGAGCCGCGGAGGAGGCCACGCCCACAGGAAGATGGCGGCGAGGAGGGCGGGGCCAAGCGGAAGGAGCCCCTCCCCCCCCAGCCGGCGGTGAAGAGGAGGAGAGGGGGCGGGGCTAGCGGAGGCCCCGCCCCCGTGAGGAGGAGGCGGAGGGGGCGGGGCTCGCCCTCGGCCCCGCCCCGCCGGCTGCAGCCCCCCCGGCGCTGCGCGGCCCCCCCCCCAGCAGGGAGGGGGAGGGGCAGCCCCCCAGGACCCCCCCGCGGGGGCGGGGGCGGCGCTGAGGGGGAGGAAGGCCAAGACGTGACGGGCGCGGCAAGATGGCGGCGGCGGCGGGAAACGGGGAAGATGGCGGACGATATGCGACACAAAATGGCTGACGATGGCGTGACACAAAATGGCCGACGGTGTAATACAAGATGGCTGACGATGGTGGGATACAAAATGGCCAGTGATGGATAGATACAAAATGGCCGACAATATGCGACACAAAATGGCCGATGATGGTGGGACACAAAATGGCCGACGATGGTAGGATACAAAATGGCCACTGATATGAGATACAGAATGGCTGACGATGGTGAAATGCAAAATGGCCGACTATATGCGACACGAAATGGCTGACGATGGTAGGATACAAAATGGCCGACAACAGTGAAATCCAAAATGGCTGATGATGGAGAAATATAAAATGGCTGACGATGGTGAAATACAAAATGGACGATGATATTCGACACAAAATGGCCGACAATGGTGGGATACAAAATGGCCGACGATGATGGGGCACAAAATGGCTGACAATGGCGCAACAGGAAATGGCCGACAATGGTGGGATACAAAATGGCCAACGACAGTGAAATACAAAATGGTGGACGATGGAGAAATACAAAATGGCCGATGATGGTGAAATATAAAATGGCTGATGATAACGCAACACAAAATGGCTGACAATGGTGGGATGCAAAATGGCGAACGGTAAAATACAAAATAGCCGACGATGGCGTGACACGAAATGGCCGACGATATGCGACACAAAATGGCTGATGATGGTGAAATACAAAATGGCTGATGATGGAGGAATGTAAAATGGCCGACGATGGTGAAATAGAAAATGGCCGATGATATGCGACACAAAATGGCTGACAATGGCGCAACAGAAAATGGCCGACGATGGCGCTACACAAAATGGCCGACAGGGTAAATGCAGTATGGTTGATGGGGCACAAAATGGCCGACGGCAGCCTGGATGTGGTCATGTGATATATGGGTGATTTCAATATGGCTGACATGGTCGCTTTTGGTAGACTTCAATATGGCTGACGGGGTGACCTTTAGTGACCCCAAAATGGCTGACAGTGTGACCTTTAAATGACCCCAAAATGGCTGACAGGGTGATTCCAATATGGCCGACAAAGTTGTGCCAATATGGCCGACAAATTGACCTTCGATTGACTCCAAGATGGCTGACGGGGGAGCCCCAATATGGCGGACAGGGGCACCCCTGATCTTCCAATATGGCCGACACCGTGACCTTTGATTGACCCCAATATGGCCGACACCGTGACCTTTGATTGACCCCAATATGGCCGACACAGTGACCTTTCGGTGACCCCAAGATGGCTGACCTCACGTGTCTGTGATGTCACTTCCGGTCTCCATCTTGGATTTGGTGACATCACAGGCGGCCATCTTGAATGTGATGGCGTCACCATTGATGATGTCATAAGTGGTGGACATCTTGAAATCGATGTCAGCAGCCATCTTGTGACTCTGGCGGCCATCTTGGCTCCACCCAGCCTCCATCTTGAATCTCAATGGGACAACAAGCCCGGCGGCCATCTTGCTTCCTGGCGGCCATCTTGATGCAGTCATCACATGTCCTCAAACACGAAAACCTGGCGGCCATTTTGCTTCCTGGCAGCCATTTTGCTTCCTGGTGGCCATCTTGACTGATGAGCACATGATTCGGCAGCCGTCTTGATTTCAAGCTCAACCCGGCGGCCATCTTGATTCTCGGCAACCTTTGTGACTCCCAGCAGCCATTTTGCCTCCTTGCGGCCATCTTGACTCTGACCAACATGTGATCAGGCAGCCATCTTGACGAGGAACTGACACCAAAACCCGGCGGCCATCTTGGTTCCTGGCAGCCATCTTGCCCACCAGCTGACAGCGAAACCCGGCGGCCATCTTGACTCTCATCCAACTTTCATGTCTCCCGGTGGCCGTCTTGACTACGAGCTCACAGCAAATCCCGGCAGCCATCTTGACCACAAAAAGATGTAAAAATTTGGCAGCCATTTTGCCTCATGGCAGCCATTTTGACTCTGACCAACATGTGACCAGGCAGCCATCTTGACTACAACCTGACAGCGAAATCCGGCAGCCATCTTGACTCCTGCCAACTCCCGTGACTCCAGGCAGCCATCTTTATTCCTGGCGGCCATCTTGACTACGAGAAGATGTGAAAATTTGGCAGCCATTTTGCCTCCTGGCGGCCATCTTGACTCTGACAAACATGTGACCAGGCAGCCATCTTGACTACGAGCTGACATCAAAGCCTGGTGGCCGTCTTGGTTCCTGGTAGCCATTTTGACCACCAGCTGACAGCGAAACCCGGCAGCCATCTTGACTCTCGCCAACTCCCATGAGTCCAGGCAGCCATCTTTCTTCCCGGCAGCCATCTTGACTACGAGCAGCCCACAAAACCCGGCGGCCATCTTGCCCTCCGCCAACTCCCGTGACTCCCAGCCATCTTAAATCCTGGCGGCCATCTTGTCTCCTGGCGGCCATCTTGTTTCAGGACCGTGCCCAGCAGAGTCGGGGGGGGGTGCGGGGGGTGGGGGAGGGGCGTTTTTTTCTCCCCGTTTCCGTTCCGGGGGGGGCCGATCCCCTCCCCCCTCGTTGTAAATTTGGTTCCTTTTGAACCCGATCTATGCAAAGGTGCTTTGTGCTGGGCCGGGGGGAGGGGGTGGGGTTTTGGGGGGTGGGGGAGGGGTCTTGGAAAAGGGGGGGGTCCCCACCCCTCCCCCACCCAATCGGGGCAGAGTCGAAGCTTTTCCTGCCATGAATAAAAAGGGTTAAAAATTCCAAGTTTTGGGGACCCCCCCCAAAATTTTGGGGTGGGGGAGGGGATTTTGGGGGGGGGGGGTTGGGTTTTTTTTGGGGGGGGTCCCGGAGGAATTTTTGGGGGGGTCCCCAGGGGGTCGCAGAGAGGTTTTGGGGTTCTTTTAATTTGGGGGATTTTTGGGGGTCCCACGGACATTTTTGGGTTTTTTTTTTTAAGGATTGGGGAATTTTGGGGGGTCCCTGAAGAATTTTGGGTTTCCCTGGACATTTTGGGGGATTTTTTAAGGGATGGGGGAAATTTGGGGGATTTTGGAGGTTCCAGAAGAGTTTTGGGGGTCCCATGGACATTTTTGGGGGATTTTTTAAGGGATGGGGGGAATTTGAGGGATTTTTGGGGATCTCATGGACATTTTTGGGGATTTTTTACAGAATGGGGGAAATGTGGGGGATTTTGGGGGTCCCAGAAGAGTTTTGGGGGATTTTTGGGGGTCCCCTGAAGAATTTTGGGGGATCTTTTAAGGAATGGGAGAAATTTGGGGGATTTTGGGGGTTGCAGAAGAGTTTTGGGGGTCCCATGGACATTTTTGTTGGTTTTTTTTTAAGGATTGGGGAATTTTGGGCAGTCCCTGAAGAATTTTGGGTTTCCCTGGACATTTTGGGGGATTTTTTACAGAATGGGGGAAATTTGGGGGATTTTGGGGGTTCCAGAAGAGTTTTGGGGGTCCCATGGACATTTTTGGGGGATTTTTTAAGGATTGGGGAATTTTGGGGGTCCCTGAAGAATTTTGGGGGATTTTTTAGGGGATTGGGGGAAATTTGGGGGATTTTTGGGGGTCCCAGAGGAGTTTTGGGGATCCCATGGACATTTTTGGGGGATTTTTTTACAGAATGGGGGAAATGTGTTGGATTTTGGGGGGTCCCAGAAGAGTTTTGGGGGTCCCATGGACATTTTGGGGGATTTTTTAAGGATTGGGCAAAATTTGGGGGATTTTTGGGGGTTCCCAAAAGGGTTTTGGGGGTCCCGTGGACATTTTTGGGGGATATTTTTAGGAATTGGAGAATTTTTGGGGGTCCCTGAAAAATTTTGGGGTTTCCTTGGATATTTTTGGGGGATTTTTTAAGGAATCGGGGAAATTTGGGGGATTTTGGGGTCCCATGGACATTTTTGTGGGTTTTTTAAGGATTTGGGGGATTTTGGAGGTTCCAGAAGAATTTTGTTGGTCCCATGGACATTTTTGGGGGATTTTTTACAGAATGGGGGAAATGTGGGGGATTTTGGGGGTCCCAAAAGGGTTTTGGGGGTCCCGTGGATATTTTTGGGGGGATTTTTTAAGGAAGTTGAAATTTGGGGAATTTTTGGGGTCGTTGGGAGAATTCTGGGGGGGTCCTGAGAAGATTTGGGGAGATCTTTGGGGGTCCTAAGGGAATTTGGGGGAGTTTTAGGGGTCCTGGGGGGATTTTGGGGGAATTTTGGGGAAATTTGGGAGAATTTTGGGGGGTCCTGAAGAGGAAATTTGGGAGATTTGGGGGGAATTGAGGAATTTTGGGGGATCTTTGGGAGAATTTTGGGGGGATTTTTTAGGAAAATATTTTGGGGGGTCCTTGTGAATTTTTGGGGGGATTTGAGAGATTTTTTGGAATTTTAAGGGATTTTTTGGGGGGTTTGGGAGATCCCAAAGATATTTGGGGGAATTTTGGGGGTCCCGGATAATTTTTGGAGTCCCCAAGAGGATTTGGGGGGGTTTTTTTTGGCCTTGGGGGGTCCCCGGGGGAATTTTGGGGTTAATTTTAGGGATTTGAGGATTTTTGGGAGGTCCCAGAGGTCTTAGAAGGTCTCCAAAGGGTTTTGGAGGGTCACGAGGGGGCTCAAAAGTCGCGGAGGGTCCTCAAAAGTCTCGGGGGGTCCCCAAAAATTGCGGAGGGTCCCCAAAATTCCCAGGGGGTCCCAAAATTCCCAAAAAAGCCGTCTGTGGGCCCCACCGCCAGCATCGCCGCTTTAAGAGTCTGTCGTTACCCCTTTAAGAGCCGCGCGCCCCTCCTTTTCCCGCCCCGCCGCCGTTACCACAGCGACGTGGGCGTGGCCAAGGCAGCGCAACCAATCAGAACGCATAAGGGTGAGGGGGTTGGGGCGGGGCTAGTGATGCCCAGCCAATCAGTGTCGGCGGTGGGCGTGGCCTGCGCTTTCGCAGCGCCGCCGCGCCGCTAGGGGGTGCTGACGGCGGCTCCGGCTCCGGTGAGCTCTGAGGGGGAGGCGGGACGGGCCCTAAAAAAAACCCCCAAAAAAGCCCCAAAATCGCTGGAAATCCACCCAAAACGACCCCAAATCCCTTCGGAACCACCCCCCAAACCCCCAGGAGCCTTCCCGGGCCGCTCCGAGGCGCCGTTCCCCCCCTCGCCCCTCACGGTTCCCTCAGGCCGCCATTTTGGCGCCTCAGGCGGCGCCGAGCTCTGAAAGGGCCGAAAATCGCTGGAATTTCGCCCAAAATGCCCCAAATTCCCTCCCCTGACCCCCTCAAAGCCCCTCAGTTCCACCCGGTGACGCCCAGGTCACTTTGTCGGTTTAAAAACTCAAATTTTTACAAAATTTCTTTTCGGGAGCGATCAGATCTCTCCCGAGGCTCCCGGCAGCCCCAAATGCTCCGAAATCGCCCCAAAATCTCCACAAAAAGCGACAAAATCGCCTCAGAGTTCTCCGAAATCCTCCCAAAATCCTATAAAATATCTCAAAAAATGGTCCGAAATTTCCCCAAAAGTCCCCGAAATTTCCCCTAAAATCGCCCCAAAATGGTCCGAAATCGCCCCAGAATCCTCTGAAATCTTCTCAAAAACCCCAAAATCTTCCAAAATTCTCAGAAATTTCCCCAAATTCCCATCCTTGGACCCCCGCAATCCACAAACATTCCCAAATTTTCTTTTTTCCACCCCAAAATTCCTCAATCTTCCCCAAAACCCTCTCCCAAAATGCCCCAAAGTTGCGATTTCCCCTCAAAATCTCCTCAAAAAAATCAAAATTTGTCTCTCAAAGGCTTCCCCAGACCTTCAAACTCCACAGAAATTCCCCAAAATTCTCTTTAAAGCTCCCCACAGGCTCAGAAAAAGCTCTTAAATTTATCCAAATTTATTCAGGAACCCCCCAAATTCCCCCCAGAATCCCCCCAAATTCCCTTAGGAGCCCCCAAAACCTCTCCAAATTTCATCTAAATCTCCCAAAAAAATTCCTCAAATTCCCCCAAAACCCCACCAGGACCCCCAAAATTCCTCAAAATTCTCCCAAAATTGCCCCAAATTCCCCCCAGGCCCCCTCAAATTATCTCAATTTCCCCCCAAGACCCCCCAAAATTCCCTGAAATCCACCCAAAATCCCCCCAGATTTTTCCAGGACCCCCAAAACCTCTCAAAATCTTCTCAGGACCCCCCAAAATCCCCTTAAATCCCTCAAAAATTCCCCTAAAATCCTCTTAAATTCCCAAAAATCCCTCTCAGACCTCTCAAAATCTTCTCAGGACCCCCCAAAATTCTACAAAATTGCCCCCAAAATTCTTCCTAATTTCCCTTAAAACTCCTTCCAAAATCCCACCAATCCTTCCCAATTTTCCCCAAAATCCCCTTAAACCCCAAAAATCACCTTAAATTCTCCCAATCCTTCCAAATTTCCCCCAAAATCCTCTTAAATCCCCACAAAAATCACCTTGAATCCCCTCAAAATCCCCTTAAATCCTCTCCAAATTGCCCCAAAATCACCAAAAATCCCCCCAAAATCACTTTCAGTCCCTCCAATGCTTCCCAAATTCCCCCAAAATCCCCTTAAGTCTCTCCAAAATTCCCCCAAAATCACCCTAAATCCCTCCAAAATACCCCTAAACCCCCCAATCACCCCAAAATCACCTAAAATGCCCCCAAAATCCCCTTAAATCCCCCCAAATTGCCCCAAAATCACCTCAAACCCCCCCTAAATCTTCCTAAATCACCTTAAATCTCCCCAAATCCCTCCAAAATCACCTTAAATCCCCCCCAATCACCCCTAAATCCCCCCCAAACCCCCAAATTTCTCACCTGGGACCCCCAAAATTCTACTTAAATCCCCCCAAATTCCCTCAAAATCACCTTAAATTTCCCCCAGCACCCCAAAATCACCTAAAATGCCCCCAAAATTCCTTTAAATCCCCCCAAAATCCCCCTTAAATCCCCTTAAATCCCCCCAAAATGCCCCCAAATCTCTCACCTGTGCCCCCAACTCCTCACCTGTGCCCAGGTGCCCAGGGCGGGGATCGGGGACCCCCCAAAATCCCCTTAAATCCCCCCAAAATCCCCTTAAATCCCCGAATATCCCCTTAAATCCCCCCCAAATCCCCCTTAAATCTTCCCAAATTCCCCCAAAATCCCCTTAAAGCCCCGAATATCCCCTTAAATCCCCCCCAAATCCCCCTTAAATCTTCCCAAATTCCCCCAAAATCACCTTAAAGCCCCCCAAATCTCCTCAAAATCCCCTTAAATCCCCCAAAGTCCCCTGAAATCCCCCTTAAATCCCCCAAAATTCACTGAAATCCCCCTTAAATCCCCCAAAATTCACTGAAATTCCCCGAATGACCCCAAATCTCTCACCTGTGCCCAGGTGCCCATGGCGGGGGTCGGCGCCAAGCGGGGACCCCCCAAAATCCCCCCAAATCTCCCCAAAATCCCCTTAAATCCCCCAAAATCACCTTAAATCCCCCAAAATCCCCCCGAAATCCCCCCAAATCTCTCACCTGTGCCCCCAACCCCTCACCTGTGCCCAGGCGCCCATGGCGGGGGTCGGCGCCAAGCGGGGACCCCCCGAGGGCGGGGGGGGCCCCCCCGAAAAGAGACCCCCCCGCGAGGAGCAGCCGCCGACCACGCTGATCGAGCCCCTGCGCCTGGGGGGCATCTCCTCCACGGTGAGCACACCTGGGCACACCTGAGATACACCTGGGGGGGTAAAAACACACCTGGGGGGCACCTGGGCACACCTGAGGTACACCTGGGGGGGTAAAAACACACCTGGGGGGGTTAATGCCCCACGCTGATCGAGCCCCTGCGCCTGGGGGGCATCTCCTCCACGGTGAGCGCACCTGAGATACACCTGGGCACACCTGAGATACACCTGGGGGGGTAAAAACACACCTGGGGGGCACCTGGGATACACCTGAGCAGGGTTAAACACACCTGGGCACACCTGGGGGGCACCTGGGGGCTCCACGCTGATCGAGCCCCTGCGCCTGGGGGGCATCTCCTCCACGGTGAGCGCACCTGGGCACACCTGGGGGGCAAAAACACACCTGGGCACACCTGAGATACACCTGGGGGGGTAAAAACACACCTGGGGGGGTTAATGCCCCACGCTGATCGAGCCCCTGCGCCTGGGGGGCATCTCCTCCACGGTGAGCACACCTGGGCACACCTGGGGGGCAAAAACACACCTGGGCATACCTGGGATACACCTGGGCACACCTGGGATACACCTGGGCACACCTGAGCAGGGTTAAACACACGTGGGGGGGTTAATGCCCCACGCTGATCGAGCCCCTGCGCCTGGGGGGCATCTCCTCCATGGTGAGCGCACCTGGGGGGCACCTGGGGGGTAAAAACACACCTGGGGGGGGGTAAAAAAACACTTGGGCGGGTACAAATACACCTGGGCACACCTGAGCAGGGTTAAACACACCTGGGGGGCATCTCCTCCACGGTGAGCGCACCTGGGGGGCAAAAACACACCCGGGCACACCTGGGGGGCATCTCCTCTCAGTGAGCGCACCTGGGCACACCTGTGTGTGGAAAACACACCTGGGCACGGTCCCCTCACCTGTGCAGGAGGAGATGGACGTCAAGGCGCTGCAGTTCCGGAACAAGAAGCTGTGTCTCACCTGTGTCTCACCTATCTGTGTCTCACCTGTCAGTGTCTGACCTGTCTGTGTCTCACCTGTCTGTGTCTCACCTGTCAGTGTCTGACCTGTCTGTGTCTCACCTGTCTGTGTCTCACCTGTCTGTGTCTGACCTGTCTGTGTCTCACCTGTCTGTGTCTCACCTGTCTGTGTCTGACCTGTCTGTGTCTCACCTGTCTGTGTCTCACCTGTCTGTGTCTCACCTGTCTGTGTCTGACCTGTCTGTGTCTCACCTGTCTGTGTCTGACCTGTCTGTGTCTCACCTGTCTGTGTCTCACCTGTCTGTGTCTCACCTGTCTGTGTCTGACCTGTCTGTGTCTCACCTGTATGTGTCTGACCTGTCTGTGTCTCACCTGTCTGTGTCTGACCTGTCAGTGTCTGACCTGTCTGTGTCTCACCTGTCTGTGTCTCACCTGTCTGTGTCTCACCTGTCTGTGTCTGACCTGTCTGTGTCTCACCTGTCTGTCTCTCACCTGTCTGTGTCTGACCTGTCTGTGTCTGACCTGTCTGTGTCTCACCTGTCTGTGTCTGACCTGTCTGTGTCTGTACCTGTCTCACCTGTCTGTGTCTCACCTGTCTGTGTCTGACCTGTCTGTGTCTCACCTGTCTGTGTCTCACCTGTCTGTGTCTGACCTGTCTGTGTCTCACCTGTATGTGTCTGACCTGTCTGTGTCTCACCTGTCTGTGTCTGACCTGTCTGTGTCTGACCTGTCTGTGTCTCACCTGTCTGTGTCTCACCTGTCTGTGTCTGACCTGTCTGTGTCTCACCTGTCTGTGTCTGACCTGTCTGTGTCTCACCTGTCTGTGTCTCACCTGTCTGTGTCTCACCTGTCTGTGTCTCACCTGTCTGTGTCTGACCTGTCTGTGTCTCACCTGTATGTGTCTGACCTGTCTGTGTCTCACCTGTCTGTGTCTGACCTGTCAGTGTCTGACCTGTCTGTGTCTCACCTGTCTGTGTCTCACCTGTCTGTGTCTCACCTGTCTGTGTCTGACCTGTCTGTGTCTCACCTGTCTGTCTCTCACCTGTCTGTGTCTGACCTGTCTGTGTCTGACCTGTCTGTGTCTCACCTGTCTGTGTCTGACCTGTCTGTGTCTGTACCTGTCTCACCTGTCTGTGTCTCACCTGTCTGTGTCTGACCTGTCTGTGTCTCACCTGTCTGTGTCTGACCTGTCTCACCTGTCTGTGTCTGACCTGTCTGTGTCTCACCTGTCTGTGTCTGACCTGTCTGTGTCTCACCTGTCTGTGTCTCACCTGTCTGTGTCTGTACCTGTCTGTGTCTGACCTGTCTGTGTCTGTACCTGACTGTGTCTGTACCTGTCTGTGTCTGACCTGTCTGTGTCTCACCTGTCTGTGTCTCACCTGTCTGTGTCTGTACCTGTCTGTGTCTGACCTGGCTGTGTCTCACCTGTGTCTCACCTGTCTGTGTCTCACCTGTCTGTGTCTGACCTGTCTGTGTCTCACCTGTCTGTGTCTGACCTGTCTGTGTCTCACCTGTCTGTGTCTCACCTGTCTGTGTCTGTACCTGTCTGTGTCTGACCTGTCTGTGTCTCACCTGTCTGTGTCTCACCTGTCTGTGTCTGACCTGTCTGTGTCTCACCTGTCTGTGTCTCACCTGTCTGTGTCTGACCTGTCTGTGTCTGACCTGTCTGTGTCTCACCTGTCTGTGTCTGACCTGTCTGTGTCTGTACCTGTCTCACCTGTCTGTGTCTCACCTGTCTGTGTCTGACCTGTCTGTGTCTCACCTGTCTGTGTCTGACCTGTCTCACCTGTCTGTGTCTGACCTGTCTGTGTCTGACCTGTCTGTGTCTGACCTGTCTGTGTCTCACCTGTCTGTGTCTGACCTGTCTGTGTCTGACCTGTCTGTGTCTCACCTGTCTGTGTCTGTACCTGTCTGTGTCTCACCTGTCTGTGTCTGACCTGTCTGTGTCTGACCTGTCTGTGTCTCACCTGTCTGTGTCTCACCTGTCCTGTCTCACCTGTCTGTGTCTGACCTGTCTGTGTCTCACCTGTCTGTGTCTCACCTGTCTGTGTCTGACCTGTCTGTGTCTCACCTGTCTGTGTCTGACCTGTCTGTGTCTGTACCTGTCTGTGTCTGACCTGTCTGTGTCTCACCTGTCTGTGTCTCACCTGTCTGTGTCTGACCTGTCTGTGTCTGACCTGTCTCACTTGTCTGTGTCTCACCTGTCTGTGTCTCACCTGTCCGTGTCTGACCTGGCTGTGTCTCACCTGTCCTGTCTCACCTGTCTGTGTCTGACCTGTCTGTGTCTCACCTGTCTGTGTCTCATCTGTCTGTGTCTCACCTGTCTGTGTCTGACCTGTCTGTGTCTCACCTGTCTGTGTCTGACCTGTCTGTGTCTGACCTGTCTGTGTCTCACCTGTCTGTGTCTCACCTGTCTGTGTCTGACCTGTCTGTGTCTGACCTGTCTCACTTGTCTGTGTCTCACCTGTCTGTGTCTCACCTGTCTGTGTCTCACCTGTCCGTGTCTGACCTGGCTGTGTCTCACCTGTCCTGTCTCACCTGTCTGTGTCTGACCTGTCTGTGTCTCACCTGTCTGTGTCTCACCTGTCTGTGTCTCACCTGTCTGTGTCTGACCTGTCTGTGTCTCACCTGTCTGTGTCTCACCTGTCTGTGTCTCACCTGTCTGTGTCTCGCCTGTCTGTGTCTCACCTGTCTGTCTCTCACCTGTCTGTGTCTCACCTGTCTGTGTCTCGCCTGTCTGTGTCTGACCTGTGTCTGACCTGTCTGTGTCTGACCTGTCTGTGTCTCACCTGTCTGTGTCTCACCTGTCTGTGTCTCACCTGTCTGTGTCTGTACCTGACTGTGTCTCACCTGTCTGTGTCTGACCTGTCTGTGTCTGTACCTGTCTGTGTCTGACCTGTCTGTGTCTGACCTGTCTGTGTCTCACCTGTCTGTGTCTCACCTGTCTGTGTCTGACCTGTCTGTGTCTCACCTGTCTGTGTCTCACCTGTCTGTGTCTGACCTGTCTGTGTCTGACCTGTCTGTGTCTCACCTGTCTGTGTCTGACCTGTCTGTGTCTCTCACCTGTCTGTGTCTCACCTGTCTGTGTCTGACCTGTCTGTGTCTCACCTGTCTGTGTCTCACCTGTCTGTCTGACCTGTCTGTGTCTCACCTGTCTGTGTCTCACCTGTCTGTGTCTCATCTGTCTGTGTCTCACCTGTCTGTGTCTGACCTGTCTGTGTCTGACCTGTCTGTGTCTGACCTGTCTGTGTCTCACCTGTCTGTGTCTGACCTGTCTGTGTCTCTCACCTGTCTGTGTCTCACCTGTCTGTCTGACCTGTCTGTGTCTCACCTGTCTGTGTCTCACCTGTCTGTGTCTCATCTGTCTGTGTCTCACCTGTCTGTGTCTGACCTGTCTGTGTCTGACCTGTCTGTGTCTGACCTGTCTGTGTCTCACCTGTCTGTGTCTGACCTGTCTGTGTCTCACCTGTCTGTGTCTCACCTGTCTGTGTCTGACCTGTCTGTGTCTCACCTGTCTGTGTCTGACCTGTCTGTGTCTCATCTGTCTGTGTCTCACCTGTCTGTGTCTGACCTGTCTGTGTCTGACCTGTCTGTGTCTGACCTGTCTGTGTCTCACCTGTCTGTGTCTCACCTGTCTGTGTCTCACCTGTCTGTCTCTCACCTGGCTGTGTCTCACCTGTCTTTCTCTCACCTGGCTGTGTCTCACCTGTCTGTGTCTGACCTGTCTGTGTCTCACCTGTCTGTGTCTCACCTGTCTGTGTCTCACCTGTCTGTGTCTCACCTGTCTGTGTCTGTACCTGTCTGTCTCTCACCTGTCTGTGTCTGACCTGTCTCACCTGTCTGTGTCTGACCTGTCTGTGTCTCACCTGTCTGTGTCTCACCTGTCTGTGTCTGACCTGTCTGTGTCTCACCTGTCTGTGTCTGACCTGTCTGATCTCACCTGTCTGTGTCTCACCTGTCTGTGTCTGACCTGGCTGTGTCTCACCTGTCTGTGTCTCACCTGTCTGTGTCTGACCTGGCTGTGTCTCACCTGTCTGTGTCTCACCTGTCTGTGTCTCACCTGTCTGTGTCTCACCTGTCTGTGTCTCACCTGTCTGTGTCTGACCTGTCTGTGTCTCACCTGTCTGTGTCTGACCTGTCTGATCTCACCTGTCTGTGTCTGACCTGTCTGTGTCTGACCTGGCTGTGTCTCACCTGTCTGTGTCTCACCTGTCTGTGTCTGACCTGTCTGTGTCTCACCTGTCTGTGTCTGACCTGTCTGTGTCTGACCTGGCTGTGTCTCACCTGTCTGTGTCTGACCTGTCTGTGTCTCACCTGTCTGTGTCTCACCTGTCTGTGTCTGACCTGTCTGTGTCTCACCTGTCTGTGTCTGACCTGTCTGATCTCACCTGTCTGTGTCTCACCTGTCTGTGTCTGACCTGGCTGTGTCTCACCTGTCTGTGTCTCACCTGTCTGTGTCTCACCTGTCTGTGTCTCACCTGTCTGTGTCTCACCTGTCTGTGTCTGACCTGTCTGATCTCACCTGTCTGTGTCTGACCTGTCTGTGTCTGACCTGGCTGTGTCTCACCTGTCTGTGTCTCACCTGTCTGTGTCTGACCTGTCTGTGTCTCACCTGTCTGTGTCTGACCTGTCTGTGTCTGACCTGGCTGTGTCTCACCTGTCTGTGTCTCACCTGTCTGTGTCTCACCTGTCTCTCACCTGTCTCTCACCTGTCTGTGTCTCACCTGTCTGTCTCTCACCTGTCCCTGTCTGACCTGTCTGTGTCTGACCTGTCTGTGTCTGACCTGTCTGTCTCTCACCTGTCTGTCTCTCACCTGTCTGTGTCTGACCTGTCTGTCTCTCACCTGTCTGTCTCTCACCTGTCCCTGTCTGACCTGTCCCTGTCTCACCTGTCCCTGTCTCACCTGTCTCTCACCTGTCTCACCTGTATCTCACCTGTCTGATCTCACCTGCTCAGGAGGAGATGGACGTGAAGGTGCTGCAGTTCCGGAACAAGAAGCTGTGTCTGACCTGTCTGTGTCTCACCTGTCTGTGTCTCACCTGTCTGTGTCTCACCTGTCTCACCTGTCTGTGTCTCACCTGTATCTCACCTGTATCTCACCTGTCTGATCTCACCTGCGCAGGAGGAGATGGACGTCAAGGTGCTGCAGTTCCGGAACAAGAAGCTGTGTCTCACCTGTCTCACCTGTATCTCACCTGTATCTCACCTGTATCTCACCTGTCTCTCACCTGTATCTCACCTGTATCTCACCTGTCTGATCTCACCTGCTCAGGAGGAGATGGACGTCAAGGTGCTGCAGTTCCGGAACAAGAAGCTGGCCGAGCGGCTGGAGCAGCGCCAGGCGTGCGAGGACGAGCTGCGCGAGCGCATCGAGAAGCTCGAGAAGCGCCAGGCCACCGACGACGCCACGCTGCACCTGGTCAACCGCTTCTGGGCGCAGGTGAGGGCACACCTGGGCACACCTGGGCACACCTGGGGCACATAAAACCCAAAAAAATGGGGTTAAAACCAGCAAAAATGGGGCTATGGGCACTGAAAACACACCTGGGCACACCTGGAATGAAGTCAGCACCTGGTCAGCCGCTTCTGGGCACAGGTGAGGGGCACACCTGGCACACCTGGGCACACCTGGGGCACATAAAACCCAAAAAAATGGGGTTAAAACCAGCAAAAATGGGGTTATGGGCACTGAAAACACACCTGGGCACACCTGGAATGGGGTTATGGGCGCCCCGCACCTGGTCAACCGCTTCTGGGCACAGGTGAGGGGCGCACCTGGCACACCTGGGCACACCTGGGCATGAAAAACACCAAAATACTGGGGTTAAAAGGGTTAAAAGTGGGGTTTTGGGTGCTGAAAACAGACCTGGGCACACCTGAGATGGGGTTATGGGCACCCCGCACCTGGTCAGCCGCTGCTGAGCACAGGTAACGCACCTGGGCACACCTGGGCACATCTTGGAGCAAAAGAAATGGGGTTAAAAGGGTTAAAAATGGGGTTATGGGCACCCTGCACCTGGTCAGCCGCTTCTGGGCACAGGTGAGGGCACACCTGGGCACACCTGGGGCACATAAAACCCAAAAAAATGGGGTTAAAACCAGCAAAAATGGGTTTATGGGTAGTGAGAACACACCTGGGCACACCTGGGCACACCTGGGCATGAAAACCACCAAAAACTGGGGTTAAAAGGGTTAAAAATGGGGTTTTGGGTGCTAAAAACACACCTGGGCACACCTGGGCATGAAAAACACCCAAAAACTGGGGTTAAAATGGTTAAAAATGAGGTTATGGGCACTGAAAACACACCTGGGCACACCTGGAATGAGATCAGCACCTGGTCAGCCGCTTCTGGGCACAGGTGAGGGGCACACCTGGGCACACCTGGGCACACCTGGGGCACATAAAACCGAAAAAAAATGGGGTTAAAACCAGCAAAAACAGGGTTATGGGCATTGAAAACACACCTGGGTGCACCTGGGGCACACCTGGCACACCTGGGCACACCTGGGCATGAAAAACACCAAAATACTGGGGTTAAAAGGGTTAAAAATGGGGTTTGGGTGCTAAAAACACACCTGGGCACACCTGAATTGAGATCAGGGACACTTGGGCACACCTGGCACAGGTGAGGCACACCTGGGCACACCTGGGAGCAAAAAAACCCAAAAAAAATTGGGATTTAAATGGGTAAAAAATGGGGTTATGGGTAGTGAGAACACACCTGGGCACACCTGGGCATGAAAAACACAAAAAAAATGGGGTTAAAAGGGTTAAAAATGGGGTTATGGGTGCTAAAAGCACACCTGGGCACACCTGGAATGAGGTCAGCACCTGGTCAGCCGCTTCTGGGCACAGGTGAGGGGCACACCTGGGGCACATAAAACCCAAAAAAAATGGGGTTAAAACCAGCAAAAATGGGGTTGTGGGTGCTGAAAACACACCTGGGCACACCTGGGCATGAAAAACACCCAAAAACTGGGGTTAAAACCAGCAAAAATGGGGTTTTGGGTGCTAAAACCACACCTGGGCACACCTGAGATGGGGTTATGGGCACCCTGCACCTGGGCAGAAGCTGCTGGTCACAGGTGAGGGGCACACCTGGGCACACCTGGGCATGAAAAGCATCCAAAAAATGGGGTTAAAAGGGTTAAAAATGGGGTTATGGGAACTGAAAATGTACCTGGGCACACCTGGAATGAGGTCAGCACCTGGTCACCCGCTTCTGGGCACAGGTGAGGGGCACCTGGGCACACCTGGGCACACCTGGGGCACATAAAACCCAAAAAAAACTGGGGTTAAAAGCAGCAAAAATGGGGTTTGGGTGCTAAAAATACACCTGGGCACACCTGAGATGGGGTCAGGAGCAGCCAGGGGATTGTGGGCACAGGTGAGGGGCACACCTGGGCACACCTGGGCATGAAAAACACCCAAAAACTGGGGTTAAAAGGGTTAAAAATGGGGGTTTGGGGTGCTAAAAACACACCTGGGCACACCTGGGCACACCTGGGACAGGTAAAACACCCAGAAATGGGGTTTTAACCCTTTCCTCTTTGATTAAATTTGGGGTCGGTTTGTGGGTAATTTTGGGTTGATGTTGAGTTTTTTTGGGTCACTTTTAACCCTTTCGCCCCCGGTTAAATTTGGGGTTATTTTGGGGGCATTTTTGGGTGGATTTTGTTGCATTTCGGCTCATTTTTAACTCTTTCCTTCCCAGTTAAATTTGTGGGTATTTTGGGTGCATTTTTGGGTTCATTCCGCTGGATTTGGGGTCACTTTTAACCCTTTCCTGCCCAGTTAAATTTGGGGTTATTTTGTAGGTAATTTTGGGTTGATTTTGACTTTTTTTGGGTCACTTTTAACCCTTTCCCGCCCAGCTGGATTTGGGGCTAGTTTGGGTGCATTTTTGGGTTCATTTCGCTGGATTTTGGGTAATTTTTAACCCTTTCCTGCCCAGCTGGATGTGGGCTTATTTTGGGTGCATTTTTGGGTTGATTTTGGTGGATTTGGGGTAATTTTTAACTCTTTCCCACCCAGCTGGATTTGGGGTCGGTTTTGGGGCATTTTTGGGTGGATTTCGCTGGATTTGGGGCCACTTTTAACCCTTTCCCGCCCAGCTGGATTTGGGGTCATTTTGTGGTGGTTTTTTGGGTTGATTTTGTTGGATTTGGGGTCACTTTTAACCCTTTCCTGCCCAGCTGGATTTGGGCTTGGTTTGTGGGGCTATTTTCGGGTTGATTTTGTTGAATTTCGGGTCAGTTTTAACCCTTTCCTCTTTGATTAAATTTGGGGTTATTTTGTGGGTATTTTTGGGTTGATTTTGTCTTTTTTGGGGGTCACTTTTAACCCTTTCCCGCCCAGCTGGATTTGGGGTTATTTTGGGTGCATTTTTGGGTTGATTTTGTTGGATTTGAGGTCACTTTTAACCCTTTCCTCCCCAGTTAAATTTGGAGTTATGTTGGGGATATTTTTGGGTTAATTTTGGCTTTTTCAGGTAATTTTAACCCTTTCTTTACCTGCTTAATTTTTGTGTTAATTTTGGGGCTTTTTTGGGTTGATTTTGGCTTTTTTTGGTGATTTTTAACCTTTTCTTCCCCAGTTAAAGTTGTGCTTATTTTGGGTGCATTTTTGGGTTCATTTCGTTGGATTTGGGGTCACTTTTAACCCTTTCCCCCCCAGTTAAGTTTGGGCTTGGTTTTGGGGCATTTTTGGAAGAATTTTGTTGGATTTGGGGTCACTTTTAACCCTTTCCCGCCCAGCTGGATTTGGGGTTGGTTTGGGTCCATTTTGGGGTTAATTTTGTTGGATTTGGGGTCACTTTTAACCCTTTCCCGCCCAGCTGGATTTGGGGTTGGTTTTGGGGGCATTTTTGGGTTGATTTCGGTGGATTTTGGGTAATTTTTAACCCTTTCCCGCCCAGCTGGATTTTGGGTTATTTTGGGTGCATTTTTGGGTTCATTTCGGTGGATTTTGGGTTAATTTTTAACCCTTTCTCACCCAGCTGGAAGTGGGCTTATTTTGGGTGCATTTTTGGGTTGATTTCAGTGGATTTGGGTTAATTTTTAACCCTTTCCCGCCCAGCTGGACGCCGAGGTCCAGGCCCTGCTGCGGCGCTGCGACGGCGACGGGGGAGGGGCCGGGGGCGGGGGAGGGGCGGCCCCGCCCCCCGGGGACCCCCCCGGGGACCCCCCCGAGCCCCCCCCCGAACCCCCCCGGGGACCCCGAGAGGAGAGGTGAGCGGGGGAGGGGAATTCGGGGGGAATTTGGGGAAATTTGGGTTTTTTTTGGGAGAAAATTTGGGGTTTTGAGGAGAAATTGGGGATTTTTGGGGGAAATTTTGGGGTTTTGGGGGGAATTTTGGGGAGTTTTGGGGGGAACTTGAGATTTTTGGGGGGAAACTGGGATTTTTGGGAGGAAATTTGGGATTTTGGGGAGAAAATTGGGGATTTCGGGCAGAAAAAATTGAGATTTTTGGGGAAATTTGGGGTTTTTAAGGGGAAATTTGGGCATTTTGGGCGGGAAAATTGAGTTTTTTGGGGAGGATTTGGGGATTTTTGGGAGTTTGGGGGAAATTTGGTGGTTTTGGGGGGAAAATTGGGGATTTTGGGTGGGAAAATTGAGATTTTTGGGGAAATCTGGGGATTTTTTGGGAGAAAATTGGGGGTTTTGAGGAGAAATTTGGGATTTTGGGGGCAAATTTTGGGGGTTTTGGGGGAAATTTGGGGGGTTTGGAGCTAATTTGGGGATTTTTGGGGGAAATGTGAGATTTTTGGGATTCAGGTGAGGAAGTTTGGGATTTTTGGGACCAATTTTGGGATTTTGGGGAGGAAATTTGGGATTTTTTTGGAGCAAATTGGGATTTTGTGTCGTTTCGAGCGCGTTTTTGGGTGGAAATTTCTGCAATTTTGGGTAAAAATCCAAGATCTAATTTGCATAAAGGCACAGTAATTAACGCTAACGATGTGTTTTGTGATTGCAGAGGCGTGGGCGGGGCCCGAGGAGGGCGTGGCCGCCGCCCCTCCCCCCCCCAGGCTGGGCTTTGCCCCCGAGGCCGTGGCCAGGCTGGGGGGGGCCCTGGGGAGAGTCCAGAGGGGGCTGCAGCACCTGGGGGGGCACCTGAGCGCAAGAGGTGGGTACCTGAGGGGTTAAACACACCTGAGATACACCTGGGGGCACCTGGGGGGGTTAGACACACCTGGGCATACCTGAGATACACCTGAGGGGTTAAACACACCTGGGGGGTTAAACACACCTGGGGGGTTAAACACACCTGAGATAGACCTGGGGGGTTAGACACACCTGGGGGGGCACCTGGGCGCACGAGGTGGGTATGGGGTACACCTGGGATACACCTGGGCACACCTGAGATACACCTGGGCACACCTGGGATACACCTGGGCACACCTGGGCACACCTGGGATACACCTGGGATACACCTGGGATACACCTGGGCACACCTGGGGGCACCTGGGGGCACCTGGGATACACCTGGGATACACCTGGGATACACCTGGGATACACCTGGGCACACCTGGGGGCACCTGGGGGCACCTGGGATACACCTGGGATACACCTGGGCACACCTGGGGTACACCTGGGGTACACCTGGGATACACCTGGGCACACCTGAGATACACCTGGCACACCTGGGGGCACCTGGGCACACCTGGGGTTGTTAAAGGAGATTTTGGGGGATTTTTTGGGGAATTTTTGGGGGAGTTTGGGGCTTTTTGGTGGGATATTTTTGGGAAATTCCGGTGGTTTTGGTGGGAAATCTGTGTGAAATTCTTGCGGAATTTTGGGTGGAATTTTTGGGATTTTGGGGCTCTTGGTGTCTCTGATTTTTGTTGGAATTTGGGTGAATTTTTCTGGGAATTTTGGTGATTTTTGTTGGCGTTTTTTCACAATTTTGGGTGTTTTTTCTGCGAATTTTGCAGAATTTTGGCCTTTTTTTTTGTAATTTTTGGGGGGATTTTTCAGGAATTTTGGGCTTTGATAATTTTGGGATTTTTGGGTGGAATTTGTGTGATTTTGGGTCTGAATTCCAGCCGAGCTGGGAGAACCCGGCCGGGAGCTGCTGCGGGACCCCAATTTTGGGAAATTTTAGTGACATTTTTATCAAATTTTGTGTGGAATTTTTATGGAATTTTGGGATGAATTTTTGGGATTTTGGAGCTCTTGGTGTCTCTGATTTTTGCTGGAATTTTGGGTGAATTTGAAGGAGTTTTGGTGGGTTTTGTTGAGATTTTTTGGCATTTTGGCCATTTTTTTCTTGGGATTTTTGACATTTTTTTGGAATTTTTTGGGGGATTTTTTAGGAATTTTGGGCTTTGATAATTTTGTGATTTTTGGGTGGAATTTGGCTGATTTTGGGTCTGGATTCCAGCCGAGCTGGCAGAGCCCGGCTGGGAGCTGCTGCGGGACCCCAATTTCGGGGAATTTTTTGTGAAATTTTTATGCAATTTTGATGAAATTTTCATGAAATTTTGGGTTGAGTTTTTGCGATTTTGGAGCTCTTGGTGTCTCCGATTTTTGCTGGAATTTTGCGTGAATTTGGGTGAATTTTTCTGTGAATTTTGGTGATTTTTCTTGGCATTTTTTCACAATTTTGGTCATTTTTTCTGGGATTTTTGTGGAATTTTGGGGTTTTTTCCTTGGAATTTTTTTGTGGATTTTCTGGCAATTTCAGGATTTGATAATTTGTGATTTTTGGGTGGAATTTGGCTGATTTTGGGTCTGAATTTCAGCTGAGCTGGGAGAACCCGGCCGGGAGCTGCTCTGGGGTTCTGATTTTGGGGAAGTTTTAGTGAAATTTTGATGAAATTTTGGGTGGCATTTTTATGGAATTTTGGGTGGAATTTTTGGGATTTTGGGGCTCTTGGTGTCTCTGATTTTTGCTGGAATTCTGACGAAATTTGGTGTAAATTGGGTGGAATTTTGGTCATTTTTTGCTGGATTTTTGTGAGATTTTGGCTGATTTTTGTGCTATTTTTGTGGAATTTTGGGCTTTTTTCTTGCAATTTTTTGGGGGATTTTTTAGGAATTTTGGGCTTTGATAATTCAGGGATTTTTTGGGTGGAATTTATGTGATTTTGGCTCTGAATTCCAGCCGAGCTGGCGGAACCCAGCCGGCAGCTGCTGTGGGAGCTGCTGCGGGACCCCAATTTTGTGAAATTTTAGTGAAATTTTTAGGAAATTCTGTGTGGAATTTTGATGAAATTTTGGGTTGAATTTTTGGGATTTTGGAGCTCTTGGTGTCTCTGATTTTTTACTGGAATTTTGGGTGAATCTGGGTGAATTTTTCTGTGAATTTTGGTGATTTTTGTTGGAATTTTTGTGGAATTTTGGGCTTTTTTCTTGGAATTTTTTGGGGGATTTTTTAGGAATTTTGGGCTCTGATCATTTTGGGATTTTGGGTGGATTTTTGGGTGGAATTCGTGCGATTTTGGCTCTGAATTCCAGCCGAGCTGGCGGAGCCCGGCCGGGAGCTGCTGCGGGAGCTGCTGCGGGATTCCAATTTTGGGGAGATTTTTAGTGAAATTTTTAGGGAATTTTGGGTTGAATTTTTGGGATTTTGGGGGTCTTGATGTCGCTGATTTTTGCTGGAATTTTGGGTGAATTTAGGGCATTTTTTGCTGGATTTTCGTGGGATTTTGGCTGGTTTTTCTGCGAATTTTGTGGAATTTTGTGATTTTTCCTGGGAATTTTTTTGGGAATTCTATGGAAATTTCGGGCTTTGATAATTTAGGGATTTTTGGGTGGAATTTGGCTGATTTTGGGTCTGAATTCCAGCCGAGCTGGCGGAACCCGGCCGGGAGCTGCTGCGGGAGCTGCTCTGGGATTCTGATTTTGGGGAAATTTTTGTGAAATTTTTGTGAAATTTTCATGAAATTTTGGGATAAATTTTTGGGATTTTGGAGCTTTTGGGGTCTCCGATTTTTCCTGAATTTTGTGTGAATTTGGGTGAATTTTTTTTGGGAATATTGGGCTTCTTGATTGCAATTTTTTTGCTATTTCAGCTACTTTTTTTCTGGGATTTTTGTGTATTTTTCCTAGAATTTTTGGGGGGATTTTTCAGGAATTTTGGGCTTTGATAATTTGGGTGTAATTTGTGTGATTTTGGCTCTGGATTCCAGCCGAGCTGGCGGAGCCCGGCCGGGAGCTGCTGCGGGAGCTGCTGCGCGAGCACCGGCGGCTGCAGGAGCTCACCCAGAGCCTGCACGAGAAACACCAGAGGGAGGCCCTGGAGGTACCTCAGTGTCACCTGTGTCACACCTGTGTGTCACCTGTGTCACCTGTGTGCTCACCTGTGTGTCATCTGTGTCTCCTGTGTCCCATTTCTGTGTCACCTGTCCCTGCCCTGCCCCAGAGCCTGCACGAGAAGCACCAGAGGGAGGCCCTGGAGGTACCTCAGTGTCACCTGTGTCACACCTGTGTGTCATCTGTGTCACCTGTGTCCCATTTCTGTGTCACCTGTCCCTGCCCTGCCCCAGAGCCTGCACGAGAAACACCAGAGGGAGGCCCTGGAGGTACCTGGGCACACCTGGGCACACCTGGGCACACCTGGGGGTCACCTGAGGGTCACCTGTGTCACCTGTCACACCTGTGTCCCATTTCTGTGTCACCTGTCCCTGCCCTGCCCCAGAGCCTGCACGAGAAACACCAGAGGGAGGCCCTGGAGGTATCTGGGGGGCACCTGTGTCACCTGTGTCCCATTTCTGTGTCACCTGTGTCACCTGTCACACCTGAGTGTCACCTGTCACACCTGAGTGTCACCTGTGTCACCTAGGCACACCTGTCACACCTGAGTGTCACCTGTCACACCTGAGTGTCACCTGGGCACACCTGAGTGTCACCTGTGTCACCTAGGCACACCTGTCACACCTGAGTGTCACCTGTCACACCTGTGTGCTCACCTGAGTGTCACCTGTGTCACCTGGGCGTCACCTGGGCACACCTGGGGGTCACCTGTGTCACCTGAATCTCACCTGTGTCCTCACCTGTGTCACCTGAGTGTCACCTGTGTCACCTGAGTGTCACCTGTGTCACCTGTCACACCTGAGTGTCACCTGTGTCACCTGAGTGTCACCTAGGCACACCTGTCACACCTGAGTGTCACCTGTGTCACCTGAGTGTCACCTAGGCACACCTGTCACACCTGAGTGTCACCTGTGTCACCTGAGTGTCACCTGTGTCACTTGTCACACCTGAGTGTCACCTGTGTCACCTGTGTGCTCACCTGTGTCACCTGTCACACCTGAGTGTCACCTGTGTCACCTGTCACACCTGAGTGTCACCTGAGTGTCACCTAGGCACACCTGTCACACCTGAGTGTCACCTGTGTCACCTGAGTGTCACCTGTGTGCTCACCTGTCACACCTGAGTGTCACCTGAGTGTCACCTAGGCACACCTGTCACACCTGAGTGTCACCTGTGTCACCTGTGTCACCTGTCACACCTGAGTGTCACCTGTGTCACCTGTCCCTGCCCTGCCCCAGAGCCTGCACGAGAAACAGCAGAGGGAGGCCCTGGAGGTACCTGGGCACACCTGAGGGTCACCTGGGGGTCACCTGTGTCACCTGGGCACACCTGGGGGTCACCTGTCACACCTGTGTGTCACCTGAGTGCTCACCTGTGTCACCTGTGTCCTCACCTGTGCCATCTGAGTGTCACCTGTGTCACCTGTCACACCTGAGTGTCACCTGTGTGCTCACCTGTGTCACCTGAATGTCACGTGTGTCACCTGGGACACACCTGAGCGTCACCTGTGTCACCTGTGTCACCTGAGGGTCACCTGGGCACACCTGGGGGTCACCTGTGTCACCTGTCACATCTCTGGCCCATTTTTTACCTCACCTGTCTCTCACCTGTGTCTCACCTGTCTCAGATAAAAGTTCAAAGTGATTTACCCTGAAATAACCCAAATCTGTTGAATTTTTGGGCTAAAATCACGGGGGTTTTTCTCTTTTTTTGGGGGGTTTTTTGGCTCACCTGTCCCTCACCTGTCCCAGGTAAAACCTCAAGGTGATTTACACTGAAATAACCAAATTTATTCAAGTTTTGGGCTAAAGTCCCGGGGTTTTTGTCATTTCCTTGGGGTTTTTTTTGGTTCACCTGTCCCTCACCTGTCCCTCACCTGTTCCTTGTTCATCTCTCACCTGTCTCACCTCTCACCTGTCTCACCTGTCCCCAGGTAAAGCCGCTAGGAGAATTGGACTGAAATAACCAAATTTACTCAAATTTTGGGCTGAAATCTCGGGGATTTTTGCCTCACCTGTCCTTCACCTGTCCCTTACCTGTCTCACCTGTTTCACTTGTGTCACCTGTCTCTCACCTGTCTCTCACTTGTTCCTCACCTGTCTCACCTGTCTCTCACCTGTCTCAGATCAAACCTCAAGGTGATTTACACTGGAATAAACCAAATTTATTCAAATTTTGGGCTAAAATCTCGGGGGTATTTGCTATTTTCTCGGGGTTTTTTGCCTCACCTGTCTCACCTGTCTCACCTGTCCCACCTGTGCAGCTGGCGGAGCTGCAGGACAAGGCCACGTCGGCCGAGACGAAGGTGCTGGAGATGGGCACCACGCTGGAGGGGCTGCAGTGGGACAGCGCCAAGCTGCGCAAGCGCGAGGGGCGGCTGGACAGACACCTGGCCGAGGCGCTGGAGCAGGTGAGCACACCTGGGCACACCTGGGCACACACCTGGGTACACCTGGGATACACCTGGGCACACCTGGACACACCTGGGCACACAACTGGGTACACCTGGGGGCACCTGGGGATACACCTGGGTACAGCTGGGGGCACCTGGGCACACCTGAGATACACCTGGGTACACCTGAGATACACCTGGGGGCACCTGGGAGCACCTGGAGTACCTGAGATACACCTGCAGGTACCTGGGATACACCTGGGGACACTTGGGCGCACCTGGGGGCACCTGGGATACATTGGGATACATCCGGGGACACCCGAGATACACCTGGGCACACCTGGGATACACCTGGGGTACACCTGGGCACACCTGGGATACATTGGGATACACCTGGGCACACCTGGGCACACCTGGGGTACCTGAGATACACCTGGGCACACACCTTGGCAAACCTGGGCACACCTGGGGTACACCTGGGGACAGCTGGGCACACCTGGGGGCACCTGAGCATGCCTGGGGTACACCTGAGGGCACCTGGGGGCACTTCAGATACACCTGGGGGCACCTGGGCACACCTGGGATACATTGGGATACACCTGGGCACACCTGAGATACACCTGGGGTACACCTGGGCACACCTGAGCTCAGGTGTCCCTCGCTTGTGTTGAATTTTTGTGGCGTCACACTCGTCTGTCACCTGTCACCTGTGCTCTGTGTGTCACCTGTCTCTCCTCTCCGTTCTCACCTGTCCTTCTCACCTGTATCTCTCACCTGTCCATCTCACCTGTCCATTCTCACCTGCCTCACCTGTCTTTCACCTGTCTCTTACCTGTGTCTCACCTGTCCATTTTCACCTGTATTTCTCACCTGTGTGTCTCACTTGTCCATCTCACCTGTCCTTTCCCACCTGTCTGTTCTCACCTGTCTGTTCTCACCTGTTACCTGACCATCTCACCTGTCCCTTCTCACCTGTCCATTCTTATCTGTATCACTCACCTGTGTCTCACCTGTCCGTGTCTTACCTGTGTCTCTCACCTGTGTGTCTCACTTGTCTCTCACCTGTCTCACCTGTCCGTGTCTCACCTGTCCATTCTCACCTGTCTCTTACCTATCTCACCTGTCCATCTCACCTGTCCCTGTCTCAACTGTCCCTCTCACCTGTGCATGTCTCACTTGTCTGATCTCACCTGTCTCTCACCTGTCCATGTCTCTCACCTGTCCATCTCACCTGCCTGTCTCACCTGTATCTCACCTGTCTGATCTCACTTGTCTGATCTCACCTGTCCCTGTCTCTCACCTGTCCGATCTCACCTGTCCGATCTCACCTGTCTCACCTGTCCGTGTCTCTCACCTGTCTCTCACCTGTCTCACCTGTCCATCTCACCTGTCTCTCACCTGTCTCTCACCTGTCTCACCTGTCCGTGTCTCTCACCTGTCTCTCACCTGTCTCACCTGTCCCTGTCTCTCACCTGTCTCTCACCTGTCTCACCTGTCCATCTCACCTGTCTCTCACCTGTCTCACCTGTCCCTGTCTCTCACCTGTCTCTCACCTGTCCCTGTCTCACCTGTCTGATCTCACCTGTCCCTCACCTGTCCGTGTCTCACCTGTCCGTGTCTCTCACCTGTCCATCTCACCTGTCTCTCACCTGTCCTGTCTCACCTGTCCCAGCTGACGTCAGGCTCGTACGGCTCCGGCAGCTCCGGGGGGTTCCAGGGCGGGCAGATCACCCTGAGCATGCAGAAGGTACCGGCACGGCGAGAATCCGGGCAAATCGGGGAAATTGGGGAGAAATCGGGGAAAATCGGGAAAAATTGTGAATTTTGGGGGAAAATTGGGAAAAGAAATGGGAAATAATTGGGAAATTTTGGGAGAATTTGGGGGGAAAATTGGGGATTTTGGGGTAAAGTGGGGAAAATTTGGGAAATTTGGGGGGGAATTGGGGAAACAGTGGGAAATTTTGGGGGAAGTTGGTAGAAAATTTGGAATTTTGGGGAGAATTTGGGGGGAAATTGGGAAAAAATGGGGAATTTTTGGGGAAAACTGGGAAAAAAATTGGGAAATTTGGGGGGAAATTGGGAAAAAATTGGGAATTTTTGGGAGGATTTTGGGGGGATATTGGGAAAAATTTTGGATGGAAATCGGGGAAAATTTGGGGGGAAATTTGCGAAAAAATTGGGGAGAAATTGGGAAAAATTTGGGAATTTTGGGGGGACATTGGGAAAAATGGGGAATTTTTGGGAGGATTTTGGAAGGAAAACTGGGAGTTTTGGGGGGAATTGGGGAAAAATTGGGAAAGATTTGGGAGTTTTGGGGAGAATTTTGGAAGGAAAATTGGGAATTTTCGGCAGGAAATTGGGAATTTTGGGGGTAAATTGGGAAAAATTGGGAATTTTTGAGAACATTTTGGAAGGAAAATTGGAAATTTTGGGGGGAAATTGGAAAAAAATGGGAATTTTTGGGGGTAAATTGGGAAAAAAATGGGGACAAATTGGGAAAAATTTGGGAATTTTGGGGGGAAGTTGGGAAAAAGTTGGGAATTTGTTTGAGGATTTTGGAAGGAAATTTGGGAATTTTGGGGGAAAACTGGGAAAAAATGGGGCATTTTTGGGGAAAAGTGAGGGGGAAAAAAGGGAAATCTGGAGGAAATTGGGAAAAAATTGGGAATTTTTGGGGGGATTTTGGAAGAAAAATTGGGAATTTTTGGGGGAAAATTTGGAAAAAATTGGCAATTTTTTGGAGGATTTTGGAAGGAAAATCAGGAAATTTTGGGGGGAAATTGGGAAAAATTGGGAATTTATTAGAGGATTTTGGAAGGAAAATTGGGAAAAAATGGGGCATTTTGGGGGTAAATTGGGGGAAAAATTGGGGAAAAATTGGGAATTTTTGGGGGAAAAATTGGGAGAAAAATTGGGAATTTTGGGGAGAAATTGGGAAAAATTTGAGAAATTTGGGGGGAAATTGGGAAAAATTGGGAGTTTGGGGGGAAATTGGTGGAAAATTTGGAATTTTTGGGAGAATTTTGGGGGGAAATTGGAAAAAAATGGGGAATTTAGGACAGATTTAGGGTGGAATTTTGATGGATTTTGGTCAAACTTTGAGGGTTTTTTGTGGGAATTTTTTTGGGATTCTCTGGGAATTTGTGGAATTTTGGAATCCCGGTGGATTTTTGGGGTGAATTTTATGGTTTTTGGTCATTCTCGCCCAGTTTGAGATGCTGAACTTGGGTTTGGGATGGAATTTTGATGGATTTGGGTCAAATTTTGGGGTTTTTTTGTGGGAATTCTGTGGGAATTTGGGGGAATTTCAGATTTTCTTTGGAATTTTGGGTTAAATTTTGGCATTTTTGGTCCCTTTGTGCCCAGTTTGAGATGCTGAACTTGGGTTTGGGTTCGATTTGGGATGGATCTTGATGGAATTTCTTTGGAATTTTTGGGGTTTTTGTGGTATTTTTTTGGGGAATTCTCTGGGAATTTGTAGAATTTCAGATTTTCTTTGGAGTTTTGGGTTAAATTCTGTCATTTTTGGTCTGTTTGTGCCCAGTTTGAGATGCTGAACGTGGAGCTGAAATGGATTTGGGTTGGATTTAGGGCGGAATTTTGATGGAATTTCTTTGGAATTTTGGGTTTTTTGTGGGAATTTATTTGGGAATTTATGGAATTTTGGAATCCCGGTGGATTTTTGGGGTGAATTCTGATATTTTTGGTGCCTTTGTGCCCAGTTTGAGATGCTGAACGCGGAGCTGGAGGGGAACCAGGACTTGGCCAACTCGCGCATGGCCGAGCTGGAGAAGCTGCAGCTGGAGCTGCAGGCGGCCGTCAGGGGCCAGGAGCGCCTCAAGGTGACACCGGGGACTTCGGGGGACACTGGGGAGACATCTGGGGACATTGGGGACACTGGGGGGATTGGGGACACTGGGGGACATCTGGGGGATTGGGGACATTGGGGACATGGCGGCCGTCAGGGGCCAGGAGCGCCTCAAGGTGACACCGGGGACTTCGGGGGGACACCGGGGGGATTAGGGACATTGGGGACATTGGGGACACTGGGGACATGGGGGGACACTGGGGGGATTGGGGACATTGGGGGCATTGGGGATATTGAGGGGATTGGGGACATTGAGGGGACACTGGGGACATTGGGGGCATCGGGGACAGGAGCGCCTCAAGGTGACACCGGGGACATTGGGGACATTGAGGGGATTGGGGACACTGAGGGGACATTGGGGACATTGGGGGTTGTGGGGGGGACAGGAGCGCCTCAAGGTGACACCGGGGACACTTGGGGACATTGAGGGGACACTGGGGGACATTGAGGGGACATTGGGGGGATTTGGGACTTTGGGGACATTGAGGGGATTGGGGACACTGAGGACATTGGGGACATGGCGGCCGTCAGGGGCCAGGAGCGCCTCAAGGTGACACCGGGGACTTCGGGGGACACTGGGGGGACATCTGGGGACATTGGGGACACTGGGGACATTGGGGACACTGGGGGACATCTGGGGGATTGGGGACACTGGGGGGATTGGGGACACTGGGGGACATCTGGGGGATTGGGGACATTGGGGACATGGTGGCCGTGAGGGGCCAGGAGCGCCTCAAGGTGACACCGGGGACTTCGGGGGGACACTGGGGGGACATCTGGGGACATTGGGGACACTGGGGACATGGGGGGACATTGGGGGGATTGGGGGGACATCGGGGGGATTGGGGACATCGGGGGGATTGGGGACATTGGGGGCATTGGGGACATTGGGGACAGAGGGGACATTGGGGACAGAGGGGACATTGGGGACATCTGGGGACATTGGGGGCATTGGGGACATTGGGGACAGAGGGGACATTGGGGGGGTTGGGGACAGAGGGGACATTGGGGGGATTGGGGACATTGGGGACAGAGGGGACATTGGGGGGGTTGGGGACAGAGGGGACATTGGGGGGATTGGGGACATTGGGGGGATTGGGGACATTGGGGGGATTGGGGACATGGCGGCCGTGAGGGGCCAGGAGCGCCTCAAGGTGACACCGGGGACATCGGGGGGACACCGGGGGGATTAGGGACATTGGGGACACTGGGGACATGGGGGGACACTGGGGGGATTGGGGACACCGGGGACATTGGGGACATTGAGGGGATTGGGGACACTGAGGGGACATTGGGGACATTGGGGGTTGTGGGGGGACAGGAGCGCCTCAAGGTGACACCGGGGACACTTGGGGACATTGAGGGGACATTGGGGGGATTTGGGACTTTGGGGACATTGAGGGGATTGGGGACACTGAGGACATTGGGGACAGGGGGGGCCGTGAGGGGACAGGAGCGCCTCAAGGTGACACCGGGGACATCGGGGGGACATTGGGGACACTGGGGACACTTGGGGACATTGGGGGGATTGGGGACATGGCGGCCGTGAGGGGCCAGGAGCGCCTCAAGGTGACACCGGGGACATTGAGGGGACATCTGGGGACATCAGGGACATTGGGGGGATTGGGGACATTGGGGACACTGGGGGACATCTGGGGGCATTGGGGACACTGGGGGGATTGGGGATATTGGGGACATTGGGGACATGGTGGCCGTGAGGGGCCAGGAGCGCCTCAAGGTGACACCGGGGACACTTGGGGACACTGGGGACATCGGGGACATTTGGGACATTGGGGACACTGGGGAGATTGGGGACATTGAGGGGATTGGGGACATTGGGGACTGTGAGGAGACAGGAGCACCTCAAGGTGACACCGGGGACACTTGGGGACACTGGGGGTACACTGGGAACACTGGGGGGATTGGGGACACTGGGGGGATTGGGGACATTGAGGGGACACTTGGGGATATTTGGGGGATTGGGGACATCAGGGCCAGAAGCGCCTCAAGGTGACACCGGGGACACTTGGGGGACATCGGGGACATTTGGGACATTGAGGGGACATCGGGGGACATTGGGGACATGGCGGCCGTGAGGGGCCAGGAGCGCCTCAGGGTGACACCGGGGACATCGGGGACATCTGGGGACATTGTGGAGGACACTGGGGGGATTGGGGACATTGGGGGGATTGGGGGTTGTGGGGGGACAGGAGCGCCTCAAGGTGACACCGGGGACATCGGGGACATTGAGGGGACACCGGGGGACATTGGGGCCGTGAGGGGACAGGATTGCTTCAAGGTGACTCTGGGGACGTTTGGGGCTGCTGGGGACTCTCGTGGTTCCGGGTCACTCGGGTGTCACTGAGATGACTCAGGTGTCACTCAGGTGTCACTCAGGTGTCACTCAGGTGTCACTCAGGTGTCACAGGTGTCTCTGGGGTCACTCAGGTGTCACTCAGGTGTGGTTCAGTGTAGGGAGGTTACAGGTGTCACTCAGGTGTCACTGACGTCACTCAGGTGTCACTGAGGTCACTCAGGTGTCACTCAGGTGTCACTCAGGTGTGGTTAGATCAGTATAGGGAGATCAGAGGTGTCACTCAGGTGTCACTGAGGTCACTCAGGTGTCACTCAGGTGTCACTCAGGTGTGGTTAGATCAGTATAGGGAGGTCACAGGTGTCACTCAGGTGTCACTGAGGTCACTCAGGTGTTACTGAGGTGATTCAGGTGACTCACATGTCACTCAGCTGTCACAGGTGTCACTCAGGTGTCACTCAGGTGTCACTCAGGTGTGGTTAGATCAATGTAGGGAGGTCACGGGTGTCACTCAGGTGTCGCTGAGGTCACTCAGGCGTCACTGAGGTGACACACAGGTGATTCAGGTGACTCACATGTCACTCAGGTGTCACTCAGGTGTCACTGAGGTCACTCAGATGACTCAGGTGTCACTCAGGTGTCACTGAGGTGTGTTTAGGTCAGTGTAGGGAGGCCGTAGAGGACTCAGGTGTCGCTCAGGTGACACTCGGGTGTCACTTAGGTGTCACTGAGGTCACTCAGGTGTCACTCAGGTGTCACTCAGGTGTCACAGGTGTCACTCAGGTGTCACTCAGGTGTCTCTGAGGTCACTCAGGTGTCACTCAGGTGTCACTCAGGTGTCACTGAGGTCACTCAGGTGACTCAGGTGTCACTCAGGTGTCATTGAGGTCACTCAGGTGTCACTCAGGTGTCTCAGGTGTCACTTAGGTGTGGTTAGATCAGTATAGGGAGGTCACAGGTGTCACTCAGGTGACACACAGGTCGCTCAGGTGTTACTGAGGTGATTCAGGTGACTCATGTCACTCAGCTGTCACAGGTGTCACTCAGGTGTCACTCAGGTGTCACTCAGGTGTGGTTAGATCAATGTAGGGAGGTCACGGGTGTCACTCAGGTGTCGCTGAGGTCACTCAGGCGTCACTGAGGTGACACACAGGTGATTCAGGTGACTCACATGTCACTCAGGTGTCACTCAGGTGTCACTGAGGTCACTCAGATGACTCAGGTGTCACTCAGGTGTCACTGAGGTCACTCAGGTGACTCAGGTGTCACTCAGGTGTCACTGAGGTGTGTTTAGGTCAGTGTAGGGAGGCCGTAGAGGACTCAGGTGTCACTCAGGTGTCACTCAGGTGTCACTCAGGTGTCACTCAGGTGTGGTTAGATCAGTGTAGGGAGGTCACAGGTGTCACTCAGGTGTCACTCAGGTGACGCTCAGGTGTCCCCTAGGTGGCTCTGCGCTCCCTGCCCGAGGAGGCGGTGAAGGAGGCCCTGGAGTACAAGGTGCTGCAGTCGCAGTTCTCGCTGCTCTACCACGAGAGCCTGCAGGTGAAGACGCAGCTGGACGAGGCGCGGGCGCTGCTGCTGGCCACCAAGAACAGCCACCTGCGCCACATCGAGCACATGGAGGTGGGGCCTCACCTGCCCAGGTGTCCCCAGGTGTCCCCCGGGGGGTCCCGTGGAATTTTGGGGTGGTTTGGGGTCATTCTGGGTGGTTTTGGGTCATCAAAATCCCATAATGCCTCATCCAAGATGGCCGCCTGCGCCACATCGAGCACATGGAGGTGGGGCCTCACCTGCCCAGGTGTGCCCCAGGGGGTTCTGTTGGGTTCTGGGGTGGTTTGGGGTCATTTAGGGTGGTTTTGGGTCATCAAAATCCCATAATGCCTCATCCAAGATGGCCGCCTGCGCCACATTGAGCACGTGGAGGTGGGGCCTCACCTGTTCAGGTGTCCCCAGGGGGTCCCGTTGGGTTTTGGGGTCATTTGAGGACTTTAAATCCCAATAATTCCAATCCAAGATGGCTGCCGGTGCCATCGATCCCATGATGTCTCATCCAAGATGGCTGCCAGTGTAATCAATCCCATAATGCCTTGTTCAAGATGGCTGCCACTGGTGCCATCAATCCCATGATGCCTCATCCAAGATGGCTGTTAGTGCCATCAATCCCACAATGCTTCATCCAAGATGGCCACCAGTGCCATAAATCCCATGATGCCTCATCCAAGATGGCTGCCATCAATCCCATGATGCCTCATCCAAGATGGCTGCCAGTGCTGCCATCAATCCCATGATGCCTCATCCAAGATGGCTGCCAGCATCATCAATCCCATAATGCCTCATCCAAGATGGCTGCCTGTGCCCTCAATCCCATGATGCCTCATTCAAGATGGCTGCCACTGGTGCCATCAATCCCATGATGCCTCATCCAAGATGGCTGTTAGTGCCATCAATCCCACAATGCTTCATCCAAGATGGCCACCAGTGCCATAAATCCCATGATGCCTCATCCAAGATGGCTGCCATCAATCCCATGATGCCTCATCCAAGATGGCTGCCAGTGCTGCCATCAATCCCATGATGCCTCATCCAAGATGGCTGCCAGCATCATCAATCCCATAATGCCTCATCCAAGATGGCTGCCTGTGCCCTCAATCCCATGATGCCTCATTCAAGATGGCTGCCAGCACCATCAATCCCATAATGTCTCATCCAAGATGGCTGCCTGTGCCCTCAATCCCATGATGCCTCAGCCAAGATGGCTGCCACCAATCCCATAATGCCTCATCCAAGATGGCTGCCACCAGTGCCATCAATCCCATGATGCCTCACCCAAGATGGACGCCAAAATTTGGGGTTTTTTAATCTGGGAAAATCTTTTTTAAAAATTCTCCCAAAAAATCCCAAAATCCTCCTAAAAAATCCGAATAAATTTGGGGAAAAAAAGTTTTAAAAATATAAAATATAAAAATAATTTTAAAAAACTAATTAAATATGTAAAAAATTTAAAAATATATTTTGAAAAAATCAAGAAATTCAGTAAAAATCTGTTAAAAAGTTCAAGAAAAAAGCCTGAATTGTTAAAAAATAGTGGGAAAATTTTTTTAAAAAATTCATTCAAAAATCAAATTAAAATGCAAAAAAAAGGGAAAAAATGCAAAAAAAAGGTAAAAAAAATTAGATTATTTTTGGGAATTAGGAAAGCTTAAACTGAGGAAAAAATGTGAAAAATTCTTGAAAAATTCATTAAATAATCAAATTAAAATGCAAAAAAAAGGCAAAAAATTCATTAAAAATCACCCAGAAAATCACTAAAAATCTCAAAAAAATTCCAAAAAAATTCTAAAAAAAATCCCAAAAATTCCTGATTTTCCCCCAAATTTTCCCCAAATTTTTAGCAATAAATTTGCAATATTTTGGGTGTTTCAGAGCGACGAGCTGGGCGTGCAGAAGCGGCTGCGCACCGAGGTGATCCAGCTGGAGGACACGCTGGCGCAGGTGCGCAAGGAGTACGAGATGCTGCGCATCGAGTTCGAGCAGAACCTGGCGGCCAACGAGCAGGCGGGTGAGGCCGGGCACCGGGGGCACACCTGGGGGCACCTGGGGTACACCTGGGGCACCTGAGATACGCCTGGGATACACCTGGGCACACCTGGGCTACCTGGGATACACCTGGGGGCACCTGGGGTACATGGGGGCACCTGAGATACACCTGGGGTACCTGGGATACACCTGGGGGGCACGTGGGGGCACCTGGGATACACCTGGGGGCACCTGAGATACACCTGGGCACACCTGGGATACACCTGGGATACACCTGGGGGCAGCTGGGGTACACCTGGGGGCACCTGGCCACGGCTGAGATACACCTGGGCACAGCTGGGCACACCTGGGGTACACCTGGGATACACCTGGGATACACCTGGGATACACCTGGGATACCTGAGATACACCTGGGGGCATCTGAGATACACCTGGGATACACCTGGGGGCACCTGGGATATACCTGGGTACAGCTGGGGTCACCTGGGCACACCTGGGGGCAGCTGGGGTACACCTGGGATACACCTGGGATACACCTGGGGGCACCTGAGATACACCTGGGGTACACCTGGGGGCACCTGGGATATACCTGGGTACAGCTGGGGTCACCTGGGCACACCTGAGGGCGGCTGGGCACATGGCTGGCACCATCTCACCTGTCTGATCTCACCTGTCCCTCACCTGTCTCACCTGTCTCAGGTAAAACCTCAAGGTGATTTACACTGGAATAAACCAAATTTACTCAAATTTTGGGCTAAAATCCCGGGGTTTTTTGCCATTTTCTTGGGGTTTTTTGGCTCACCTGTCTCTCACCTGTCTCACCTGTCCCTCACCTGTCTCTCACCTGTCTCTCACCTGTCTCACCTGTCTCACCTGTCTCTCACCTGTCTCACCTGTCTCTCACCTGTCTCACCTGTTTCTCACCTGTGCCCTGCCGCGCGCCAGGCCCCATTAACCGCGAGATGCGGCACCTGATCAGCTCGCTGCAGAACCACAACCACCAGCTCAAGGGCGACGTGCAGCGCTACAAGCGCAAGCTGCGCGAGGTGCAGGCCGAGATCAACAAGGTGGGCGGGGCCACGACCCGGGGGCGGGGCCACAAATCCCCGGGGGCGGGGCCACAAAGCCCGGGGGGCGGGGCCACAAATCCCCGGGGGGTGGGGCCACAAATCCCCGGGGGCGGGGCCACAAAGCCTGGGGGGGGGGCCACAATACCTGAGGGTGTGGCTTTGAGGGGTGTGGTCTCTTTAAGGGGGGTGTGGTCACTTTAAGAGGGGTGTGGTTCCTTTAAGAGTGGGTGTGGCCTGTTTAAGAGTTATCGGCTGAGATCAACAAGGTGGGCGGGGCCAAAAGCCGGGGGGGCGGGGCCACAAAACCCGGGGGGTGTGGCTTTGAGGGGCGTGGTCTCTTTAAGAGTGGGTGTGAATCCTTTAAGAGTGGGTGTGGTCACTTTAAGAGTGGGTGTGGTCACTTTAAGAGTGGGTGTGGTCTAAGAGTGGGTGTGGTCATTTTTAAAAGTGGGAGTGGATTCTTTAAGAGTGGGTGTGGTCTCTTCATTAGTGGGTGTGGTCTGTTTAAGAGTGGGTGTGGCCCCTTTAAGAGTGGGTGTGGTCCCTTTAAGAGTGGGTGTGGTCCCTTTAACAGTGGGTGTGGTCCCTTTAAGAGTGGGTGTGGTTCCTTTAAGAGTGGGTGTGGCCTGTTTAAGAGTGGGTGTGGTCCCTGTAAGAGTGGGTGTGGTCCCTTTAAGAGTGGGTGTAGTCCCTTTAAGAGTGGGTGTGGTTCCTTTAAGAGTGGGCGTGGCCTGTTTAAGAGTTACAGGCTAAGATCAACAAGGTGAGCGGGGCCACAAAACCCGGGGGGTGTGGTCTCTTTAAGAGTGGGTGTGGTTATTTTAAGAGTGGGTGTGGTCTGCTTAAAAGTGGGTGTGGTCCCCTTAAGAGTGGGTGTGGTCACTTTAAGAGTGGGTGTGGCCTGTTGAAGAGTGGGTGTGGTTCCTTTAAGAGTGGGTGTGGCCTCTTCAAGAGTGGGAGTGGGTTATTTAAAAAGGGGTGTGGTCACTTTAAGAGTGGGTGTGGTTCCTTTAAGAGTGGGTGTGGTTCCTTTAAGAGTGGGTGTGGCCTGTTTAGGAGTGGGTGTGGCCTGTTTAAGAGTTATAGGCTAAGATCAACAAGGTGGGCGGGGCCACAAAACCCGGGGGGCGGGGCCAAAATGCCCGAAGGTGTGGCTTGGAGGGGCGTGGCCCCTTTAAGAGTGTTGTGTTCTCTGTAAGGGGGTGTGGTCCCTTTAAGAGTGGGTGTGGCCTGCTTAAGATGTGCATGCTGAGATCAACAAGGTGGGCAGGGCCACAAAACCCGGGGGAGGGGCCACAAAACCCGGGGGGTGTGGCTTAGAGGGGCGTGGTCCCTTTAATGTGGATGTGGTCACTTTAAGAGTGGGTGTGGCCCTTTTAGAAGGGGTGTGGCCTCTTTAAGAGTGGGTGTGGCCTGTTTAAGAATTATCGGCTAAGATCAACAAGGTGGGCGGGGCCACAAAACCCGGGGGGCGGGGCCACAAAACCTGGGGGTGTGGCTTGGAGGGGCGTGGTCTCTTTAAGAGTGGGTGTGGTCCCTTTAAGAGTGGGTGTGGTTTGTTTAAGAGTGGGTGTGGTCATTATAAGGGGGTGTGGTCTCTTTAAGAGTGGTGGGCGTGGCTTAAAGGGGCGTCACCTTTCCAAATATGGAATTTGGCTCCTTTAAGAGATGGGTGTGGTCACTTAAAGGGGCGTGGCTTAATTAAAACTAAATTAAAACTGTGGGTGTGGCTTAAAGGGGCGTGGCCTCTGACTCCGCCCCTTTTTCTCCTCCAGCTCCGCCTCCAGGCCAGCGGCGCCCCTCCCCCACCAAGCCCCGCCCCTCCCCCGCCCCCTCCCCCCTCCTCCTCCTCAGGCCCCGCCCCCTCCTCAAGCTCCGCCCCTCCCCCTGAGGAAACCCCGCCCCCCACCCAAGCCCCGCCCCCTTCTGAGGACAAAGAGGGCGTGGCCTCCTCCGGCCCCGCCCCTTCCCAGGAGCCGCCCCCCAAACCCGCCCCGCCCCCGCCCAAGGAGGAAGAGGAGGAGCCCCCAGGCCCCGCCCCCGCCCCGAGCCCCGCCCCCTCCCAGCCGCCCCAAGCCCCGCCCCCTCCCCGGCCCTTGGCTCCGCCCCCTCCCCGGCCCCGCCCCGAGCGGGGGGCGGGGCGGGAGCGGCCCAAGGGGGCGGGGCCTGAGGAGGGCAAGAAGAAGGACTCGGAGGTGCTGAAGCAGCTGAGGGCGGAGCTGAAGTAAGGGATATGCAAATGAGATGCTAATGAGGGCGGGGGAGGGGCTGGGGGAGGGGCCATTGGGGGTTGAAGGGAAGTTTTGGGGGGATTTGAGGAGATTTTGGGGGCGCTGGGAGGGGTTTGGGGGTGTTAATTGCATATTTATGCAAATGAGGTGCAAATGAGGGATGTGCGAGGGTTTGGGGGAGGGGTCCTGAGAGTTTTGGCGGGAATTTTTGGAGGAATTGTGGGAAATTTGGGCGGGATTTGGGGTTTAAGAAGTGTGAAATTGGTGTTTAACGAGTTTGAAATGGGTATTTATGCAAATGAGATGCAAATGAGCTGGAAATGGCCACCCGGAGAAGCAGAAGGAGGTGAAATCTGGGGTCGATTTTTGAGGGCAAATTCTGGGGTTTTTTGTGAAATTCAAGAGGTGGAGCCAAATAAATGGGCGTGAGGTTTCTGAATATGCAAATGAGATGCAAATGAGGTTCAAATATTTATCAGGAAGGCACAGGAGAACCAGAAGGACATGAAATCTGGGGTCGATTTTTGGGAGCAAATTTTGGGGTTTTTTGTAAAATTAAATGGGTGGAGCCAAAGGAAGGGGCGTGAGGTTTTCTGATTATGCAAATGAGATGCAAATGAGCTGGGAATGGCCACCAGGAAAAATAGGAGATGAAATCTGGGGTTGATTTTTTGAGATTTTTTTGGACCAAATTTTGGGGTTTTTTGTAAAATTAAATGGGTGGAGCCAAATAAAAGGGCATGAAGGTTTTTGATTATGCAAATGAGATTTAAATGAGGTGGAAACACCCACCAGGAAGGCGCAGGAGAACCAGAAGGAGATGAAATTTGGGGTTGATTTTTGAGATTTTTTTTGAGCAAATTTTGGGGTTTTTTTGGTGAAATCAAAAGGGGTGGAGCCAAATGGGCGTGAGGTTTTTATTATGCAAATGAGATGCAAATGCCCGCCAGGAAGGCGCAGGAGAACCAGAAGGAGATGAATTTTGGGGTCAATTTTTGAGAGCAAATTTTGGGGTTTTTTGTAAAATTAAAGGGGTGCAGCCAAATTCATGGGCATGAAGGTTTCTGACTATGCAAATGAGATGCAAATGAGATTTAAATGTCTATCAGGAAGGCGCAGGAGAACCAGAAGAAGATGAAATTTTTGGGTCAATTTTTGAGGTCGTTCTGTGTCAAATTTTGGGGGTTTTTGCAAAATTAAATGGGTGGAGCCAAAGGAAGGGGCATGAGGTTTTCTGATTATGCAGATGAGATGCAAATGAGCTGGGAATGGCCACCAGGAAAAATAGGAGATGAAATCTGGGATTGATTTTTTGAGATTTTTTTTGAGCAAATTTTGGGGTTTTTTTGTAAAATTAAAGGAGTGGAACAAAATAAAAGGGCGTGAGGGTTTTTTGAATATGCAGATGAGATGCAAATGAGATGCAAACACCCACCAGGAAAGCGCAGGAGACCCAGAAGGAGATGAAATTTGGGGTCGATTTTGGGGATGTTTGAGGGCAGATTTTGCAGTTTTTTGTAAAATTAAAAGGAGTGGAGCCAAATAAATGGGCATGGGTTATCTTATTATGCAAATGAGATGCAAATGAGCTGGAGATGGGCACCAGGAAGGCGCAGGAGAACCAGAAGGAGATGAAATCTGGGGTCAATTTTTTGAGAGCAAATTTTGGCGATTTTTGTAAAATTAAATGGGTGGAGCCAAATTCATGGGCATGAGAGGTTTTGATTATGCAAATGAGATGCAAATGAGCTGGGAACGCCCACCAGGAAGGCGCAGGAGAACCAGAAGGAGATGAAATTTGGGGTCGATTTTTGAGGACAAATACTGGGATATTTTGCAAAATTAAAGGGGTGGTGCCAAATAAATGGGCGTGAGGGGTTTTGATTATGCAAATGAGATGCAAATGAGATTTAAATGGCCGTCAGGAAGGCGCAGGAGAACCAGAAGGAGATGAAGCTGCTGCTGGACATGTACAAATCGGCCCCCAAGGAGCAGCGGGACAAGGTGACGCTGATGGCCGCCGAGAGGAAGAGCAAGGCCGAGGTAATTAGCGCTAATTAACGCTAATTAGCGTGGCATTAACGCCATGGGGCGAGCTCGTGAAGAGGCGCCTCCTAACGAGGGGTTAGGCGTTAATTAGGGGCTGGGCAAGGTGAAAGTAGAGGTGAAATATGTGTAATTAGGTGCTAATTAGTGCTAATTAAGCTAGAAAATAAGAGTGTATGTGGATAATTAGATGTTAATTAGGCAAAATCATTAAATGTAAATGTTTAGTTGTTAATTAATTAATTAACCAGCTGGAGGAGCTGGAAGTGATGTTCATTCCCATGGGTTAATGACCTAACAATGGCTAATAAATGACCAATTAATGGTTAATTAGTGGTTAATTAGTGAGCAGTTAATGAATTAATGAGCTGGAGAAGCTGCAGGGGCGCTGGAGGAGCGCGAGCGCCGCCAGTCCAAGAATTCCTGGTCATCACCATGAATTAATTAACTAAATAATGACTAATAAGTGACCAGTAAATGATTAATTAGTGACTAATTAACTAACTAACAGTTAATTACTAAGCTGGAGGAGCTGCGGGGGCGCTGGTGGGAGCTGGAGGAGTGCGAGCGCCGCGAGTCCAAGAATTCCCGTTCATTCCCATGGGTTAATAACCTAAATAATAACTAATAAATGACCAATTTATGACTAATTAATGATTAATTAGTGATTAATTAATGAGTTAAAGGTTAATTACGCAGCTGGAGAAGCGTGAGCGCTGTGAGTCCAAGAAGCTGCCGTTCATTCCCATGCATTAATGACCCAAATATTGATTAATAAGTGCCTAATTACTGATTAATTAATTAATTAACGATTAATTGCCCAGCTGGAGGAGCTGCGGGGGCGCTGGCGGGAGCTGGAGGAGCGCGAGCGCCGCGAGTCCAAGAACTCCTGTCCATTCTCATGGGTTAATGACCCAATAATGACTAATAAGCAGCTAATAACTGACCAATAAATGCTAAATTAATGGGTAATTAATTAGCTAATTATTAATTGCCCAGCTGGAGGAGCTGCGGGGGCGCTGGCGGGAGCTGGAGGAGCGCGAGCGCCGCGAGTCCAAGAAGCTGGCGGACGAGGAGGCGCTGCGGCGGCTGCGGCTGAGCGAGGAGCAGATCGAGCACCTGCAGAGGAGGCTGGCGGCAACGAAACAGGTGAGAGAGGGCACACCTGGGCACACCTGGGGCACCTGGGCACACCTGGGCACACCTGGGGCACCTGGGCACACCTGGTACAGGTAACGGGCACACCTGGGCACACCCAGAGCAGATCGAGCACCTGCAGAGACAGCTGGCGGCAACGAAACAGGTGAGACTGGGCACACCTGGGCACACCTGGGCGCACCTGGTACAGGTAATGGGCACCTGGGGGCACCTGGGGCAGATTGAGCACCTGCAGAGGAGACTGGCGGCCACAAAGCAGGTGAGACTGGGCACACCTGGGCACACCTGGGGCACCTGGCACAGGTAATGCGCACCTGGGCACACCTGGTACAGGTAACGGGCACCTGGGCACAGGTAATGGGCACCTGGGCACAGGTAACGGGCACCTGGGGGCACCTGGGCACACCTGGGGGCACCTGGGCACACCTGGGGCACCTGGGGGCACCTGGGCACACCTGGGGGCACCTGGGCACACCTGGGTACAGGTAACAGCACAGCTGGGCACACCCAGAGCAGATCGAGCACCTGCAGAGGAGGCTGGCAGCCACCAAACAGGTGAGAGAGGGGCACACCTGGGCACACCTGGGCACACCTGGGCACAGGTAACGGGCACCTGGGATACACCTGGGGGCACCTGGGCACAGGTAACGGGCACACCTGGGCACACCTGGGCACAGCTGGGGGCACCTGGGCACAGGTAACGGGCACACCTGGGCACACCTGGGCACACCTGGGCACAGGTAACGGGCACACCTGGGCACACCCAGAGCAGATCGAGCACCTGCAGAGGAGGCTGGCGGCCACCAAACAGGTGAGAGAGGGCACACCTGGTACAGGTAATGGCACACCTGGGCACACCTGGGGTACCTGGGCACAGCTGGGAGCACCTGGGCACACCTGGCACAGGTAACGGGCACCTGGGTACACCTGGGCGCACCTGGGGGCACCTGGGCACACCCAGAGCAGATCGAGCACCTGCAGAGACGGCTGGTGGCGACCAAACAGGTGAGACTGGGCACACCTGGGCACACCTGGGCACACCTGGGCACACCTGGTACAGGTAACGGGCACCTGGGGGCACCTGGGCACACCTGGGTACAGGTAACGGGCACACCTGGGCACACCCAGAGCAGATCGAGCACCTGCAGAGACGGCTGGCGGCCACGAAACAGGTGAGAGGGGGCACACCTGGGCACACCTGGCACAGGTAACGGGCACACCTGGGCACACCTGGCACAGGTAACGGGCACACCTGGGCACACCTGGGCACACCTGGGGGCACCTGGTACAGGTAACGGGCACCTGGGCACACCTGGGCACACCTGGGGGCACCTGGGCACACCCAGAGCAGATCGAGCACCTGCAGAGGAGGCTGGCGGTGACCAAACAGGTGAGAGAGGGCACACCTGGGCACACCTGGGCACAGGTAACGGGCACCTGGGCACACCCAGAGCAGATCGATCACCTGCAGAGACGGCTGGCGGCCACCAAACAGGTGAGAGAGGGGCACACCTGGGCACACCTGGGTACAGGTAACAGCACAGCTGGGCACACCCAGAGCAGATCGAGCACCTGCAGAGGAGGCTGGCGGCAACGAAACAGGTGAGACTGGGCACACCTGGGCACAGGTAACGGGCACCTGGGCACACCTGGGGGCACCTGGGCACACCTGGCACAGGTATCAGGGCACACCCGCCCCTCGCAGCAGCCATATTGTCCGATTCCCTAACGTCGGCCATCTTGTCCCATTCCCTGCTGGCAGCCATCTTGTTTCATTCCTTACCATCAACCACCTTGTCCCGTTTTCCGACGTCGGCCATCTTGTCCCGTTCCCTGACGTCGGCCATCTTGCCCCATTCCCTAACGTCGGCCATCTTGTTTCATTCCTTACCATCACCCATCTTGTCCCGTTTTCTGACGTCGGCCATCTTGCCCCATTCCCTAACGTCGGCCATCTTACCCCGTTTTCTGATGGCGGCCATTTTATCCCGTTTTCCGACGTCGGCCATCTTGCCCCATTCCCTGACGTCGGCCATCTTGCCCCATTCCCTGACGTCAGCCATCTTGCCCCATTCCCTAACGTCGGCCATCTTGCCCCATTCCCTGACGTCGGCCATCTTGCCCCATTCCCTGACGTCGGCCATCTTGCCCCGTTCCCTGACGCCGGCCATCTTGCCCCCCCGCCGGCAGGAGGAGGAGGCGCTGCTGTCGGAGATGGACGTGACGGGCCAGGCCTTCGAGGACATGCAGGAGCAGAACCTGCGGCTGCTGCAGCAGCTGCGCGAGAAGGACGACGCCAACTTCAAGCTGATGTCGGAGCGCATCAAAGCCAACCAGATCCACAAGCTGCTGCGCGAGGAGAAGGACGAGCTGGCCGAGCAGGTGCTGGCCCTCAAGGCCCAGGTCAGCGCCTTCATTACTCCTTAATTAAGTTTTAATTATATTTTTTTTAATTTATTTAAGTTTTAATAATTATTAATAGACGTTTATTAGTTATTAATAGGGTTTATTAGTGGTGTATTAGGTGTTTCTGGGCTTGCTCAAGGTGCTCAAGGCACAGGTGAGCCCCAAAAAATCATTAATTTGTCACTAGTTAGTATTAATTAAGTGCTAATAATTATTAATAGCTGTTTATTAGTTGCTAATAGGGCTTATTAGTTGCATATTAGGCGTTTGTGGGCAAGTGCTGGCCCTCAAGGCCCAGGTGAGGCCCCCAAAAAATCATTAATTAGTCATTAATTAGCTACTAATAATTACTGATTAAGTTCTAATAATTATTAGTAGGTGCTTATTAGGTACTGATAGGGCTTATTAATGGCGTATTAGGCGTTTGTGGGCGTGCCGAGCAGGTGCTGGCCCTCAAGGCCCAGGTCAGCTCATTAATTACTCCTTAATTAGTCATTAATTAGTATTAATTCGGTTTTAATATATGTTAATAGCTGTTTATTAGTTATTAATGGGGCTTATTAATGGTGTATTAGGGGTTTGTGGGCGTGCCGAGCAGGTGCTGGCCCTCAAGGCCCAGGTCAGCGCCTTCATTAGCCGCTAATTAATCCCTAATTAGCATTAATTGAGTTCTAGTAAGTATTAATAGCTGTTTATTAGTTATTAATCGGGTTTATTAATGGTGTATTAGGGGTTTATGGGTTTACTCAAGGTGCTCAAGGCACAGGTGACCCCCAAAAAATCATTAATTAGTCATTAATTAGCCATTAATAATTTCTATTAAGTTCTAATAATTATTAATAGCTGTTTATTAGTTGTTAATGGGATTTATTAATGGTGTATTAAGTGCTTGTGGGTGTGCTGAGCAGGTGCTGGCCCTCGAGACCCAGGTCAGCTCCTTAATTAGTCCTTAATTAGTGTTAATTTTTAATTGTATTTTTTAATTTATATAAGTTTTCATAATTATTAGTAGCTGGTTATTAGTTATTAATACGGCTTATTAGTTGCATATTAGGTGTTTGTGGGCTTGCTCAAGGCCCTCAAGGCCCAGGTCAGCTCCTTAATTAGTCCTTAATTAAGTTTTAATTATATTTTTTTAAGTTTATTTAAGTTTTAATTATTATTAATAGTTATTTATTAGTTATTAATAGGGTTTATTAATGGCGTATTAGGCGTTTGTGGGCGGGTGCTGGCCCTCAAGGCCCAGGTGAGGCCTCCAAAAAATCATTAATTAGTCATTAATTAGCTACTAATAATTACTTATTAAGTTCTAATAATTATTAGTAGGTGCTTATTAGGTACTGATAGGGTTTATTAATGGCGTATTAGGCGTTTGTGGGCGTGCCGAGCAGGTGCTGGCCCTCAAGGCCCAGGTCAGCTCCTTAATTACTCCTTAATTAGTGTTAATTAGTATTAATTAAGTTTTCATAGGTGTTAATAGCCAGTTTATTAGGTATTAATAGGGTTTATTAGTTGCATATTAGGAGTTTCGGGGCTTCCTCAAGGCCTTCAAGGCCCAGGTCAGCTCCTTAATTACTCCTTAATTAGTACTAATTAAATTTTAAAATTTTTTAATTTATGTCTTAATAATTATTAATAGCCTGTTTATGAGTTATTAGTAGGGTTTATTAGTGGTGTATTAAGTGTTTGTGGGTGTGCTGAGCAGGTGCTGGCCCCTCAAGGCCCAGGTGACCTCCTTAATTAGTCTTTAATTAGTCATTAATTGTTATTATTTAAGTTCTAATAATTATGAATTGCTATTTATTAGTTATTAATAGGGTTTATTAATGGTGTATTAGGCACTTGTGGGCTTGCTCAAGGCCCTCAAGGCCCAGGTGAGCTCATTAATTAGTTCTTAATTAGTCCCTAATTAGTATTAATTAAATTTTAATTTTTTTTTTTTTTTTAGCTCTAATATTTGTTAATATATCTTTATTAGTCATTAATAGGGTTTATTAATGGCACATTAGGCGTTTGTGGGCGGGTGCTGGCCCTCAAGGCCCAGGTGAGGCCTCCAAAAAATCATTAATTAGTCATTAATTAGCCATTAATAATTATTAATTAACTCTTATTAATCATTGATAGCTATTTATTAGTCATTAATAGGGTTTATTAATTGTGTATTTGGCGTTTCTGGGATTGCTCAATGCGCAGGTGAGGCCGCAAAAATAACTTATTAATTATTATTAACTAATTATTTAATAAAGCTTTAGTGGCCATTAATGATGATTTATTAGTAATTAATAGGAATTAATAATGGTTTAATAGCAATTAATGGATGAGCAAAGCAGGGGTTGGACCACAAGGCCCAGGTGAGGCCCAAAAAAATCATTGATTAGTCATTAATTAGTCATTAATTGCTATTAATTAAGTTTAAATAAGTATTAATAGCTTTTTATTAGTAATTAATAGGGATTAATCATGGTTTAATAGCAATTAATGGATGAGCAGTCAGGTGTGGGACCACGAGGCACAAATGAGGCCCTGAGATCATTAATTAGCCACTAATTAGGCACTAATAGTGATTAATTACTGTGTGGCAGTGATGAATGGGGTTAATTAGCGGCCTAATAATTGCTAATAGCCATTAATGAGTGATTAATAATTGTTAGGAGGCATTAATGGCGCTTTAATGGCTCTTAATAATTTTAAGTGGTGATTAATAGTGATTAACTAGTGCTTAAAAACTAATAATAGCCATTAGTGATTAATTAATAGTTATTAGTTCCGTTAATGATGTTTGGATAATTATTAATAGTCATTAATGATTATTAAGAGGTTATTAATGGCAATTAGTGCATCTAGAAGTCATTAATAGCTATTAATTAGTTATTAGTAATTGTTAGAAGGTGCTAATGATGCTTTAATAATCATTAATAACTGTTAATTATGTTGTTATTAATACTAATTAATTATTAGTAGTTAAGAGTTATAAATAAATTAACGATTTGTAAAACATTTTAATTATATTTTGATAATTATAAGTAGTTATTAATGATTTTATTAATGATTAATTGATTTATTAATAATTTAATGGTTTTATTAGTAATTAATAAGTTTCTGATAATCATTAATTATTATTAATGAGTGCCTAATACCCATTAATAGTTTCAGATTCTAATTATCAGCTAATAATGTTCTGCTTTCACTGATTAGTGGTTAATTAGTGACAGGTGCAGGTGGCACAGAAGCCCAAAAAGACTAATTAGTGCTTAATTAGCCCTAATAATTAGCTAATAATCACCTAATGATGGCTGAAACTGTGCCTAGCTGAGCCATTAATGACCCAATTTCACTAATTATAGATTAATTAGTAATTAATGACTGACTTGTGCGTGGCTGCAGCTGGAGCAGGAGCCCGAAAACCCCAATTAGTCCTTAATTAACTCTAATAATTGCCTAATAACGGCCTAATTTTGCCTAGAAACGCCCTAATTTCGTCTATTAATGAGCTAATTTCCCTAATTAGCGACTAATTATGAGCTAATTACCACTTTGGGCAGGTGGAGGCGCAGCTGCAGGTGAAACAGGATGTCAAAACCACTAATTATTCTTTAATTAATTCTAATAATTGCCTAATAACTGCCTAATTTTGATTAAAAACACCCGAGTTTTGTCTTTTAATGAGCTAATTTCACTAATTAGCGACTAATTATTGACTAATTACCACTTTGTGCAGGTGGAGGCGTAGATGTAGGTGGAACAGGAGCTCAAAACCACCAATTATTCCTTAATTAGTTCTAATAATTGCCTAATAACTGCCTAATTGTGCCTAGAAACGCCGCGATTTCACCTAATAACGCCCTAATTTCACTAATTAACCACTAATTACGGATTAATTAACGGCCCGGACAGGTGGAGGCGCAGCTGCAGGTGGAGCAGAAGCTGGAGGAGAGGGACCAGACCTTTGTTAGCTCTAATAATTGCCTAATAACGACCTAATTGTGCCTAGAAACGCCGCGATTTCACCTAATAACGCCCTAATTTCACTAATTAATGATTAATTATTAACTAATTAATGACCGGGACAGGTGCAGGCACAGTTGCAGGTAGAATAGGATGTCAAAACCACTAATTATTGCTTAATTAACTCTAATAATTGCCTAATAGCAGCTTAATTTTGCCTAGAAACGCCGAAATTTCAGCTAATAACGCCCTCATTTCACTAATTAACCACTAATTATGGATTAATTACCACTCTGTGCAGGTGGAGGCGTAGATGTAGGTGGATCAGGAGCTCAAAACCACCAATTAGTCCTTAATTAGCTCTAATAATTGCCTAATTACTGCCTAATTGTGCCTAGAAACTCCATAGTTTCAGCTAATAAAGCCCTAATTTCACTAATTAACCACTAATTATGGATTAATTACCACTCTGTGCAGGTGGAGGCGCAGCTGCAGGTGGAACAGGAGCTCAAAACCAGCCATTAGTCCTTAATTAGCTCCAATAATTGCCTAATAACTGCCAAATTTTGGCTAGAAACTCCATAGTTTCAGCTAATAACGCCCTAATTTCACTAATTAACGACTAATTAAGAACTAATTAATGATCTGGGCAGGTGGAGGCGCAGCTGCAGGTGGAGCAGAAGCTGGAGGAGAGGGATCAGACCCTCATTAGCTCTAATAATTGCCTAATAACTGCTTGTTTTTGCCTAGAAACGTTGCGATTTCGCCTAATAATGCCCTAATTTCACTAATTAATCACTAATTACTGACTAATTATCACTGCGTACAGGTGGAGGCACAGCTGCAGGTGGAACAGGATGTCAAAAACCCCAATTATTCCTTAATTAGCTCTAATAATTGCCTAATAACGGCCTAATTTTACCTAGAAACGCCGCGATTTTGCCTAATAACGCCCTGATTTCACTAATTAACGACTAATTATGAACTAATTAATGATTCGGGCAGGTGGAGGCGCAGCTGTAGGTGGAATAGGATGTCAAAAACCCCAATTATTCTGTAATTAACTCTAATAATTGCCTAATAATTGCCTAATTTTGCCTAGAAACGCCGCGATTTCGCCTAATAACGCCCTGATTTCGCTAATTAACCCCTAATTACTGATTAATTAACAGCTCGGACAGGTGGAGGCACAGCTGCAGGTGGTGCAGAAGCTGGAGGAGAGGGACCAGACCCTCATTAGCTCTAATAATTGCCTAATAACTGCCTAATTGTGCCTAGAAACTCCATAGTTTCAGCTAATAACGCCCAAATTTCATTACTTAACTACTAATTATCGATTAATTAATGACTTGGGGAGGTGGAGTCGCAGCTGCAGGTGGATTACGAGCTCAAAAAGACAACTTAGTCCTTAATTAGCTCTAATAATTGCCTAATAACGACCTAATTTTGCCTAGAAACGTTGCGATTTCGCCTAATAATGCTCTGATTTCACTAATTAATCACTAATTACTGACTAATTATCACTCTGTGCAGGTGGAGGCACAGCTGCAGGTGGAGGAGGAGCTCAAAAACGTGAACTAGTCCTTAATTAGCTCTAATAATTGCCTAATAACGGCCTAATTGTGCCTAGAAACTCCATAGTTTCAGCTAATAACGCCCAAATTTCATTAATTAACCACTAATTATGAACTAATTATCACTTTAGGCAGGTGGAGGCGCAGCTGCAGGTGGAACAGGATGTCAAAAACCTCAATTATTCCTTAATTAACTCTAATAATTGCCTAATAACTGCCTAATTTTGCCTAGAAACGCCGCGATTTCAGGTAATAACGCCCAAATTTCACTAATTAACCACTAATTACTGACTAATTATTACTCTGTGCAGGTGGAGGCGCAGCTGCAGGTGGAGGAGGAGCTCGAAACCATGAATTAGTCCTTAATTAGCTCTAATAGTTGCCTAATAACTGCCTAATTTTGCCTAGAAACGCCGCGATTTCGCCTAATAACGCCCTGATTTCACTAATTAACCACTAATTATGAACTAATTATCACTTTGGGCAGGTGGAGGCGCAGCTGCAGGTGGAACACAATGTCAAAAACCCCAATTATTCCTTAATTAACTCTAATAATTGCCTAATAACTGCCTAATTTTGCCTAGAAACGCCGCGATTTCGCCTAATAACGCCCTAATTTCACTAATTAACCACTAATTACGGATTAATTACCGGCCCGGACAGGTGGAGGCGCAGCTGCAGGTGGTGCAGAAGCTGGAGGAGAAGGAGCGGGGCCTGCAGAGCGCCCTGGGCGCCGTGGAGAAGGAGCTGAGCCTGCGCTCGCAGGCGCTCGAGCTGCACAAGAGGAAGGTGAGAGCGACACGTGTGTCACACGTGTGTAAATAGGGACCCCAGGTGTGTTCAGGTGTGTCACAGGTGAGCTGAGCCTGCGCTCGCAGGCGCTCGAGCTGCACAAGAGGAAGGTGAGCGCGGGGGGGACACGCGTGTCACAGGTGTGTAACACGTGTGTAAATAGGGACCCCAGGTGTGTCACAGGTGTGTCACAGGTGTGTCACAGGTGTGTTCAGGTGTGTAAACAGGGACCCCAGGTGTGTCACAGGTGTGTCAGGTGTGCCCAGGTGTGTCCAGGTGTTTCACAGGTGTGTCACAGGGACCCCAGGTGTGTCACAGGTGTGCCCAGGTGTATCCCAGGTGTATCTCAGTAGATCTCAGGTGTATCCCAGGTGTATGTAAATGAGTCTCAGGTGTATCTCAGGTGTGCCCAGGTGTATCCCAGGTGTATCCCAGGTGTATCTCAGTGGATCTGAGTTGTACCCAGGTGTATCCAGGTATATAAGAATGGATTTCAGGTGTGCCTGGGTGTATCCCAGGTGTATCCAGGTACACCCAGGTGTATCCCAGGTGTATCCCAGGTGTATGTAAATGGGTCTCAGGTGTATCCCAGGTGTATCCAGGTGTAACCCAGGTGTACCCAGGTGTCTCTCAGGTGTATCTCAGGTGTATCCCAGGTGTATCCCAGGTGTAACCCAGGTGTACCCAGGTGTCTCTCAGGTGTATCCCAGGTGTATCTCAGGTGTACCTAGGTGTGCCCAGATGTATCCAGGTGTATGTAAATGGGTCTCAGGTGTGCCCAGGTGTACCCAGGTGTTTCACAGGTGTACCCAGGTGTATCCAGGTGTATCCCAGGTGTACCCAGGTGTTTCACAGGTGTATCCCAGGTGTGCCCAGGTGTATCCCAGGTGTATCCCAGGTGTGTGTAAATGGGTCTCAGGTGTATCCCAGGTGTATGCAGGTGTATGTAAATGGATCTCAGGTGTATCTCAGATATATCTCAGGTGTGCCCAGGGTACTCACGTGTATCCAGGTGTATCTAAGTGGACCTCAGGTGTATCAAGGTGTGCCCAGGTGTATCCAGGTGTATTTAAATGAGTCTCAGGTGTATCCAGGTGTGCCCAGGTGTATCCAGGTGTATTTAAATGAGTCTCAGGTGTATCCAGGTGTGCCCAGGTGTATCCAGGTGTATTTAAATGAGTCTCAGGTGTATCCAGGTGTATCTCAGGTGTATCCAGGTGTATGTAAATGGATCTCAGATGTATCCAGGTGTGCCCAGGTGTATCCCAGGTGTATCTCAGGTGTATCTAAGTGGATCTGAGTTGTACCCAGGTGTATCCAGGTGTATCTGAATGGATTTCAGGTGTATCCCAGGTGTGTGTAAATGGGTCTCAGGTGTATCCCAGGTGTATCCCAGGTGTATCCAGGTGTATGTAAATGGGTCTCAGGTGTATCCAGGTGTGCCCAGGTGTGTCTCAGGTGTAACTCAGGTGTATCTCAGTGGATCTCAGGTGTATCCAGGTGTATCCAGGTGTATGTAAATGAGTCCCAGGTGTATCTCAGGTGTATCTAAGTGGATCTGAGTTGTACCCAGGTGTATCCAGGTGTATCTGAATGGATTGCAGGTGTATCCCAGGTGTGTGTAAATGAGTCTCAGGTGTATCCAGGTGTATCCAGGTGTATCCAGGTGTATGTAAATGGGTCTCAGGTGTATCTCAGGTGTGTCCAGGGTACTCAGGTGTATGTCAGGTGTATCTAAGTGGACCTCAGGTGTATCCAGGTGTGTCCAGGTGTATCCAGGTGTATCTAAATGGGTCTCAGGTGTACCCAGGTATACCCAGGTGTCTTTCAGGTGTATCCCAGGTACACTCAGGTGTGCCCAGGTGTACCCAGGTGTCTCTCAGGTGTATCCAGGTGCACTCAGGTGTATCCCAGGTGTATCTCAGGTGTATCCCAGGTGTATCCCAGGTGTAACCCAGGTGTCTCTCAGGCGGTGGAGGCGGCCCAGCTGGCCGAGGACCTGCGTGCGCAGGGCGAGCACGTGCAGGCGCGGCTGCGGGAGCTGCAGGTGTGCCCAGGTGTGCCCAGGTGTGCCCAGGTGTGTGTAAATGGATTTCAGGTGTGCCCAGGTGTGCCCAGGTGTGTGTAAATGGGTCTGAGGTGTGCCCAGGTGCACTCAGGTGTATCCCAGGTGTGTGTAAGTGGATTTGGGGTTTATCCAGGTGTGCTCAGGTGTAACTCAGGTGTATCTCAGGTGTATCCAGGTGTATCCAGGTGTGTCCAGGTGTATCCAGGTGTGTGTAAATGGATCTCAGGTGTATCCAGGTGCACTCAGGTGTATCCCAGGTGTATCCAGGTGTATGTAAATGGGTCTCAGGTGTATCTGGGTGCACTCAGGTGTATCCCAGGTGTATCTAAATGGATTTGAGGTTTATCCAGGTGTGCTCAGGTGTATCTCAGGTGTGCCCAGGTGTATCCAGGTGTATCTCAAGTGTACTTAAATGGATCTCAGGTGTATCCCAGGTGTATGTAAATGCGTCTCAGGTGTATCTCAGGTGTGTCCAGGGTACTCAGGTGTATGTCAGGTGTATCTAAGTGGACCTCAGGTGTATGCAGGTATATCCAGCTGTATGTAAATGTATCTCAGGTGTATCCCAGGTGTATCCAGGTGTATGTAAATGGGTCTCAGGTGTATCCAGGTGTATCCCAGGTGTACCCAGGTGTAACCCAGGTGTATCCAGGTGTAACCCAGGTGTGTTTCAGGCGGTGGAGGCGGCCCAGCTGGCCGAGGACCTGCGTGCGCAGGGCGAGCACGTGCAGGCGCGGCTGCGGGAGCTGCAGGTGTGCCCAGGTGTGCCCAGGTGTGCCCAGGTGTATCCCAGGTGTATCCCAGGTGTAACCCAGGTGTGCCCAGGTGTGCCCAGGTGTATCCCAGGTGTATCCCAGGTGTAACCCAGGTGTCTCTCAGGCGGTGGAGGCGGCCCAGCTGGCCGAGGACCTGCGTGCGCAGGGCGAGCACGTGCAGGCGCGGCTGCGGGAGCTGCAGGTGTGCCCAGGTGTGCCCAGGTGTGCGTAAATGGGTCTCAGGTGTGCCCAGGTGCACTCAGGTGTATCCCAGGTGTATGTAAATGGATCTCAGGTGTATGTCAGGTGTATCTAAATGGGTCTCAGGTGTATCCAGGTGTGCCCAGCTGTGCCCAGGTGTGCCCAGGTGTATGTAAATGGGTCTCAGGTGTGCCCAGGTGCACTCAGGTGTATCCCAGGTGTGTCTAAATGGATTTGAGGTTTATCCAGGTGTGCTCAGGTGTATCTCAGGTGTATTGAAATAGATTCTGGGTGTGCCCAGGTGTATCCAGGTGTGTGTAAATGGACCTCAGGTGTATCTCAGGTGTGTCCAGGGTACTCAGGTGTATCTCAGGTGTATCTAAGTGGGTCTTAGGTGTATCCAGGTGTATCCAGGTGTGTCCAGGTATATCTAGGTATATCCAGGTGTATGTAAAATGGATCTCAGGTGTGCCAGGTACACCCAGGTGTATCCCAGGTGTATCCAGGTGTATGTAAATGGATCTCAGGTGTATCTCAGGTGTATCTCAGGTGTGTCCAGGGTACTCAGGTGTATCTCAGGTGTATCTAAGTGGGCCTTAGGTGTATCCAGGTGTGTCCAGGTGTATCCAGGTGTATGTAAATGGGTCTCAGGTGTGCCCAGGTGCACTCAGGTGTATCCCAGGTGTGTTTAAATGGATTTGAGGTTTATCCAGGTGTGCCCAGGTGTAACTCAGGTGTATTGAAATAGATCCTGGGTGTGCCCAGGTGTGCTCAGGTGTATCTCAGGTGTATCCCAGGTGTATCCCAGGTGTATACAGGTGTATGTAAATGAGTCCCAGGTGTGCCCAGGTGTAACCCAGGTGTATCCCAGGTGTCTCTCAGGTGTATCCAGGTGTGCCCAGGTGTATCTCAGGTGTAGCTCAGGTGTATCTCAGTGGATCTCAGGTGTTTCCAGGTGTATCCAGATGTATTTAAATGGGTCCCAGGTGCACTCAGGTGTGTCCAGGTGTATCCCAGGTGTATCTAAATGGATCTCAGTTGTATCCAGGTACACCCAGGTGTGTGTAAATGGATCTCAGGTGTGCCCAGGTGTATCTCAGGTGTAACTCAGGTGTTTCTCAGTGCATCTCAGGTGTATCAAGGTGTATGTAAATGGGTCTCAGGTGTATCCAGGTACACCCAGGTGTATGTAAATGAGTCTCAGGTGTGCCCAGGTGTATCCCAGGTGTATCCCAGGTGTATCCCAGGTGTATCCCAGGTGTAACCCAGGTGTACCCCAGGTGTAACCCAGGTGTATCCCAGGTGTATCCCAGGTGTATCCCAGGTGTAACCCAGGTGTATCCCAGGTGTATCCCAGGTGTATCCCAGGTGTATCCCAGGTGTATCCCAGGTGTATCCCAGGTGTAACCCAGGTGTATCCCAGGTGTATCCCAGGTGTAACCCAGGTGTCTCTCAGGCGGTGGAGGCGGCCCAGCTGGCCGAGGACCTGCGTGCGCAGGGCGAGCACGTGCAGGCGCGGCTGCGGGAGCTGCAGGTGTGCCCAGGTGTGCCCAGGTGTGTGTAAATGGGTTTCAGGTGTGCCCAGGTGCACTCAGGTGTATCCAGGTGTATCTCAGGTGTATCTAAGTGGATCTCCGGTGTGCCCAGGTGTATCCCAGGTGTATGTAAATGGATCTCAGGTGTATCTCAGATATATCTCAGGTGTGCCCAGGGTACTCAGGTGTATCCAGGTGTATGTATATGGTTCTCAGGTGTATCCAGGTGTGCCCAGGTGTTTTTCAGGTGGATCTCAGTGGATCTCAGGTGTGCCCAGGTGTATTCAGGTGTAACTCAGGTGGATCTCAGTGGATCTCAGGTGTGCCCAGGTGTGCCCAGGTGTATTCAGGTGTATGTAAATGGATCTCAGGTGTATCTCAGATGTATCTCAGGTGTGCCCAGGGTACTCAGGTGTATCTCAGGTGTATCTAAGTGGACCTCAGGTGTATCAAGGTGTGCCCAGATGTATCCAGGTGTATGTAAATGAGTCTCAGGTGTATCCAGGTGTGCCCAGGTGTATCCCAGGTGTAACTCAGGTGTATCTCAGTGGATCCCAGGTGTATCCAGGTGTATGTAAATGGGTCTCAGGTGTATCTCAGGTGTATCTCAGGTGTATCTCAGGTGTGTCCAGGGTACTCAGGTGTATCTCAGGTGTATCTAAGTGGACCTCAGGTGTATCAAGGTGTGCCCAGATGTATCCAGGTGTATGTAAATGAGTCTCAGGTGTATCCAGGTGTATGTATATGGATCTCAGGTGTATCCAGGTGTGCCCAGGTGTATCCCAGGTGTATCTCAGGTGTATCTAAGTGGATCTGAGTTGTACCCAGGTGTATCCAGGTGTATCCGAATGGATTTCAGGTGTGTCCAGGTGTATGTAAATGAGTCTCAGGTGTATCCCAGGTGTATGTAAATGGGTCTCAGGTGTGCCCGGGTGTGCCCAGGTGTATCCCAGGTGTATCCAGGTACACCCAGGTGTATGTAAATGGATCTCAGGTGTATCCAGGTGTGTGTAAACGAGTGTCAGGTGTATCCAGGTACACCCAGGTGTATCCCAGGTGTGCCCAGGTGTAACTCAGGTGTAACTCAGGTGTATCTCAGTGTATCCCAGGTGTATCCAGGTGTGTGTAAATGGGTCTCAGGTATATTTCAGGTGTGTCCAGGGTACTCAGGTGTATCCGAGGTGTATCCCAGGTGTATGTAAATGGATCTCAGGTGTGCCCAGGTGAATCCGGGTGTATGTAAATGGGTCTCAGGTGTGCCCAGGTGTGCCCAGGTGTATCCCAGGTGTAACTCAGGTGAATCTCAGTGGATCTCAGGTGTATCCCAGGTGTATGTAAATGGATCTCAGGTGTATCTCAGGTGTGCCCAGGGTACTCACGTGTATCCAGGTGTATCTAAGTAAACCTCAGGTGTATCAAGGTGTGCCCAGGTGTATCTCAGGTGTATCTAAATGGGTCTCAGGTGTATCCAGGTGTGTGTAAATGAGTGTCAGGTGTATCCAGGTGTATCCCAGGTGTATCCAGGTACACTCAGGTGTGCCCAGGTGTGCCCAGGTGTATCCCAGGTGTAACCCAGGTGTCTCTCAGGCGGTGGAGGCGGCCCAGCTGGCCGAGGACCTGCGTGCGCAGGGCGAGCACGTGCAGGCGCGGCTGCGGGAGCTGCAGGTGTGCGCGGCCGAGAACCGCGCGGCCAAGGACAAGGAGTCGCTGAGCCTCAAGAGGGCCCAGGTGAGCCTTTGGGGCATTTCGGGCGGTTTTGGGGAATTTTGGGGATTTTTTGGGGATTTCAGGGGGTTTGGGGGGGATTTGGAGGGGTTTTGGTGAGTTTTGGGGGAATTTTTTGGTTTTTTTAAATGGACTTTTTTAGGATGTTTTGGGGGAATTTAAGGAGTGGTTTTGGGGAATTTTTGGGAACATTTTTGGGAATTTTTGGGGATAATTTGGGATCATTTTGGGAACATTTTTTGGAATTTTGGGGAATTTTGGGAATATCTTTGGGGAATTTTTTGGGAATGTTTTGGGGATTGTTTGGGGGAATTTTTGGGACCATTTTTGGGACATTTTGGGGAATATTTTTGTCAATGGTTTTGGGAATTTGGGAGGATTTTTTTGGGATTTTTGGGGTTTTTTTAGTGGTTTTTTTTAGGATTTTTTTGGGAAATTTAAGGAGTGGTTTTGGGGAATATTTTTGGGGAATTTTTGGGGAGTTTTTTAGAATATTTTTCGGAACTTTGGGGAATTTTTGGGAATATTTTTGGCAATTTTTGGGGATAATTTGGGGCCATTTTAGGAACGTTTTTTGGAATTTTGGGGAATTTTGGGAGTATTTTTGGGAATTTTGGGGGATTTTTTGGGAATTTTCTGGGAATTTTTGGGATTTTTTTGGGACCATTTTAGGAATTTTTGGGGCATATTTTTGGGAATTTTGGAGAATATTTCTGGGAATTTTGGGGGGATATTTTTGGGAATTTTGGGGAATAATTTTGAGAATTTTAGCCATTATTTTTGGGGAACATTTTTGGGAATTTTTAGGGTAATTTGGGACCATTTTGAGAACATTTTTTGGAATTTTGGGGGATTTTGGGAATATTTTTGGGGAATTTTTTGGAAATGTTTTGGGGATTTTTTGGGACCATTTTGGGAACATTTTGGGGAATATTTTTGGGAATTTTGGGGAATAATTTTGAGAATATTTGGGACTATTTTTTGGGAATTTTTGGGAACATTTTTGGGAATTTTTGGGGATCATTTGGGACCATTTTGGGAATATTTTTGGGGGATTTTTTTGGAATTTTGCTGGGATTTTTTGGGAATGTTTGGGGGATTTTTGGGGGGATTTTTTGGGACCGTTTTGGGAATTTTTGGGGAATATTTTTGGGGAATACTTTGGGGAAAACTTTTGGGAATATTTTTGAGAATTTTTTTTGAATTTTGGGGAATATTTTTGAGAATATTTTTGGAATTTTTGGGAATATTTTTGGGAATTTCTTGTGAATTTTTGGAAATATTTTTGGGAATTTTTTGTGAATTTTTGGCAATATTTTTGGGAATTTTTTGTGAATTTTTGGGTATATTTTGGGAACTTATTTTTGGGGAATTTTGTAAAAGTTTTTGGGTATTTTTTTGGAATTTTTTGAGGGAATTTCTTCAGAATTTTTGGGGCCATTTTGGGTCACTTTTGGCGGTTTTCGGGGCAGGAGGAGCTGTCGCGGCTGCGCCGGAAGCTGGAGAAGCAGCGCAAGGTCGAGGTCTACGCCGACGCCGACCAGATCCTGCAGGAGGAGATCAAGGAGTACCGGGTGAGCCTGCCGGGACCTGCCGGAACTTTTTGGGACCTTCCAGAACCTTCTAGGAGCTTCTGGAACCTTCGGGGACCTTCCAGGACCTTCCGGAGCTTTTTTGGGACCTTCCAGAACCTTCTAGGAGCTTCTGGAACCTTCCAGGACCTTCCGGAGCTTTTTTGGGACCTTCCAGAACCTTCTAGGAGCTTCTGGAACCTTCCGGGAGCTTCTGGAACTTTTTGGGTCGTTCTGGAACCTTCCGGGACCTTTCTGGATCTTCCAGAAGCTTCCAGGGTCTTCTAGGAGCTTCTGGAGCCTTTCAGGACCTTCCAGGAGCTTTTGGGGCTTCTTGGGGCCTCCTGGGAACTTCCTGAACCTTCCAGGACCTTCTGGAACTTTCCAGGACCTTCTGGAACTTTCCGGGAGCTTCCGGGACCTTTCAGAACCTTCCTGGAGCTTCTAGGAGGTTCTGGAACCTTCCAGAACTTTTCTGGATCTTCTAGGAGGTTCCAGAACCTTCCAGGAACTTTTGGAACCTTTCGGGATCTTTCACAAGCTTCTGGAACTTTTTGGGACTTTTCAAAAGGTTCCAGAACCTTCCAGGAGCTTCTGGGACCTCCCTGGAGCTTCCTGGAGCTTCCAGGATCTTCTAGGAGGTTTTGGAACCTTTTGGGACCTTCCAGAAGCTTCCAGGATCTTCTAGGAGCTTCTGGAACTTTTCGGGATTTTTTGGGAGCTTCTGGACATTTTTGGGATTTTTCAGGAGGTTCCAGAACCTTCCAGGAGCTTTTGGAACCTTGCAGGACCTTCCAGAATCTTCTAGGAGGTTTTGGAACCTTTTGGGGCTTTCCAGGATCTTCTGGAACTTTCTGGGACCTTACAGGAGCTTCCAGAAGCTTGCAGGAGGTTTTGGAACCTTTTGGGACTTTCCAGGAGCTTCTGGAACCTTCCAGGACCTTCCAGGACCTTGAGGAACCGTGGGTGGAGCTTCCAGGACTCTGGGTGGAGCCCCAGTGACTTTTTTGGGGCGTTTTCTAGAACTTTCTAGAACACCGGTTGACCATTAACGAGCTTCAATGACCTTGGTTGACCTCAAATGATCTTGGTTGACCATCAATGACCTTCAGTAACTTCGGTTGACTTCTGATGGCCTTGGATGACCTTGGTTGACCATTAACGACCTTCAATGACCATGGTTGGCCATGAATGACCTTGGTTGACCATTAATGACCTTTAACGATCTCAGTTGATCTCGAGCAACCTTGGTTGACCATTAACGATCTTCAATGACCTTGGTTGACCTTCAATGACCTTGGTTGACCATTAATGACTTTCAATGACCTTGATTGACCTCAAATGACCTTCAATGACTTTGGTTGACCTTCAATTATCTTGGTTGACCTTCAATGACATTTAACGACCTTGGTTGACCATTAACAACCTTCAATGACCTTGGTTGACTTTGAATGACCTTGGTTGACCATCAATGACCTTCAATTACTTCAATTGATCTCAAATGACCTTGGTTGACCTTGAATGACCTTGGTTGATCTTGAACGACTTTGGTCGACCATGAATGACCTTCACTGACCTCAGCTGGCCTTGAATGACCTTGGTTGGCCATTGATCACCTTCAATGACCTTGGCTGAGCATTCATGACCTTCAATGATTTTGGTTGACCTAAAACAACCTTGGTTGACCTTCAATGACCTTGGTTGACCATTAATGACCTTCAGCAACTTCGGATGACCTTGGTTGACCTCGAACAACCTTGGTTGACCGCTAATGATCTCCAATGACCTTGATTGACCTCCAATTACCTTGGTTGACTGTTCATGACCTTCAATGACTTTTGACGACCATTAATGGCACTCAATGACTTCAGTTGACCTCAAATGACCTTGGTTGACCTCGAATGACCTTGGTTGGTCATCAGTGATCTTCAATGACCTTGGTTGACCATTAGTGACCTTCAATGACTTTGGTTGACCTCAAATGACCTTGGTTGGCCATCAGTGATCTTCAATGACCTTGGTTGACCATTAGTGACCTTCAATGACTTTGGTTGACCTCAAATGACCTTGGTTGACCTTCGACAACCTTGGCTGACCATTAACGACCTTCAAGGACCTTGGTTGACCTTGAATGACTTTGGTTGACCATTAATGACTTTCAATGACCTTGGTTGATCTTGAGTGACCTTGGTTGACCGTTAATGATCCTCAATGACCTTGGTTGACCTCAGATGATCTTAGTTGGCCATTAATGACCTTCAATGATCTTGGCTGACCTTGAATGATCTTGGCCATTAATGGCCTTCAACAATCTTAGTTGACCTCAAATTACGTTGGTTGACCATTAATGATCTTCAAGGACCTTGGTTGACCTCGAATGCCCTTGGTTGACCATTAATGACCTTCAACAATTTTGGTTGACCATTAATGGCTTTCAATGACTTTGGTTGACTTTAAATGACCTTGGTTGACCGTTAATGACCTTCAACAATCTTGGCTGACCATTAATGACCTTCAGTGACTTTGGTTGACCTCGGATGACCTTGGTTGACCATTAATGACCTTCAATGACCTCGAATGACCTTGGTTGACCTCAAGCAACCTTGGTTGACCATTAATGACTTCCAATGACCTTGGTTGACCATTAATGACTTCCAATGACCTTGGTTGACCTCAAATGACCTTGGTTGACCATTAATTATCTTCAAGGACTTTGGTTGACCTCAAATGATCTTGGTTGATGTCGAATGACGTTGGTTGGCCATTAATGACCTTCAATTACCTTGGTTGACCGTTAATGACCTTCAGTGACTTTGCATGACCATTAATGACCTTCAATAATCTTAGGTGACCTTTAATGACCTTGGTTGATCATTAATGACTTTCAATGACTTTGGTTGAGCTCGAATGACCTTGGTTGATCTCACATGGCCTTGGTTGAACATTAATGACCTTCAATGACTTTGGTTGGCCATTAACGACCTTCAATGATTTTGGTTGGCCATTAACGACCTTCAATGACTTTGGTTGGCCATTAACGACCTTCAATGATTTTGGTTGGCCATTAACGACCTTCAATGATTTTGGTTGGCCATTAATGACCTTCAATGACTTTGGTTGGCCATTAACGACCTTCAATGACTTTGGTTGGCCATTAATGACCTTCAATGACTTTGGTTGGCCATTAATGACCTTCAATGATTTTGGTTGGCCATTAACGACCTTCAATGATTTTGGTTGGCCATTAACGACCTTCAATGACTTTGGTTGGCCATTAATGACCTTCAATGATTTTGGTTGGCCATTAACGACCTTCAATGACTTTGGTTGGCCATTAACGACCTTCAATGATTTTGGTTGGCCATTAACGACCTTCAATGACTTTGGTTGGCCATTAATGACCTTCAATTACTTTGGTTGGCCATTAATGACCTTCAATGACTTTGGTTGGCCATTAACGACCTTCAATGACATTGGTTGGCCATTAATGACCTTCAATGATTTTGGTTGACCATTAACGACCTTCAATGATTTTGGTTGGCCATTAACGACCTTCAATGACTTTGGTTGGCCATTAATGACCTTCAATGATTTTGGTTGGCCATTAACGACCTTCAATGACTTTGGTTGACCTCAAATGATGTTGGTTGACCATTAACGACCTTCAACGATCTCAGTTGATCTTGAATGACCTCGGTTGACCATTAATGACCTTCAATGACTTCAGTTGACTTCTAACCATCTCTAACGACCTCGGCTGACCCGCGGTCACCGGCGGTCACCCCGGCTGACCCTCGCTCCTCTCCGGCCAGGCCCGGCTGACCTGCCCGTGCTGCAACGCGCGCAAGAAGGACGCGGTGCTGACCAAGTGCTTCCACGTCTTCTGCTTCGAGTGCGTCAAGAGCCGCTACGACACGCGCCAGAGGAAGTGCCCCAAGTGCAACGCGGCCTTCGGCGCCCACGACTTCCACCGCGTCTACATCAGCTGAGCGGTGGTCATCTCCGGTCATCTGTGGTCATCTGTGGTCATCCTTGGTGACCATGGCCGTCAATGGCCACCCAATGGTCAATGTCCATCCTTGGTGGCCATCAAGTGACCACCCATGGTCACTCATTGTCCCCTTTTGGTGACCCACGACTTCCACCGCGTCTACATCAGCTGAGCGCTGGTCATCTGTGGTCATCTCCAGTCATCCTTGGTGACCACGGCCATCAATGACCACCAATGGTCAATGTTCATGCTTGGTGGCCACCAATGACCACCCAATGGTCACTCAATGTCCATCCTTGGTGACCAGTGATCATCTCTGATCATCTGTGGTCATTTGTGGTCATCCTTGGTGACCACGGCCATCAATGACCACCCAATGGTCACTCAACGTCCATCTTTGGTGACCAGTGGTCATCTCTGGTCATCTGTGGTCATCTCTGGTCATCTGTGGTCGTCTTCGGTGACCACGGCCATCAATGACCACCCAATGGTCACTCAATGTCCATCCTTGGTGACCCATGACTTCCACCATGCCTGTGTCACCTATGATGGTGGTCATTGGTCATCCATGGTGACCAGTGGTCATCTGTGGTCATCTGTGGTCATTTCTGGTCATCTGTGGTCATTCTTGGTGACCACAGCCCTCAATGACCACCAGTGGTCAATGTCCATGCTTGGTGGCCATCAATGACCATCCATGGTCATCCAATGTCCATCCTTGGTGACCAGTGGTCATTTCTGGTCATCTGTGGTCATCTGTGGTCATCCCTGGTGACCACGGCCACCAATGACCACCCAATGGTCACTCAATGTCCATTTTTGGTCACCAATGTCCACCTGTGGTCACTCAATGTCCACCTTTGGTCCCCACTGACCACTGATGACCACCGATGACCACTCGTGATGGTCACTGACCACCAATGACCGCCCCGCCCTGCCCCCATGGTCACTCCCGCCCGTCTCCTGCTGACCACTGACCGCTCTCCGGCCGCTCCCCGCTGACCACTGACCGCTTGTGGTCACTCTGTGTCCCTCACTGACCACCTGTGGTCACTCTGTGTCCCTCAGTGACCACCTGTGGTCACTCTGTGTCCCTCAGTGACCGCTTGTGGTCACTCTGTGTCCCTCACTGACCACCTGTGGTCACTCTGTGTCCCTCACTGACCACCTGTGGTCACTCTGTGTCCCCCCCACGGTGACCATTGGTCACTCCAGGCCACGCCTGACTGCCCCTGTCCACACCAGAGTGACCACTGACCACTCCAGAGTGACCACTGGTCACTCCTGGTCACTTTTGGTGACTCCTGGCCACTCCAAAGTGACCACTGACCACCCCAGGTCACCCCAGAGTGACCACTGACCACTCCAGAGTGACCACTGACCACCCCAGAGTGACCACTGACCACTCCAGAGTCAGCACTGACCACCCCAGAGTGACCACTGACCACTCCAGAGTGACCACTGACCACCCCTGTCCACTTCAAACTGACCCGTGGTCACTCTAAAGTGACCGTTGGTCACTCGTGGTCACTGCAAACTGACCATTGGTAACTCTGGTCACTCTGAAGTGACCACTGGCCAATTGTGACCACTCCTGGTCACTCTGGCAACCCCAAAGTGACCAGTGGTCACTCTACAGTGACCACTGATCTCTCTGGTCACCTTGACCATCCCAAAGTGACCACTGGTCACTTGTGGCCACTGTTGGTCACTAAAGTGACCAATGGACACTCCTGGTCACTTGTGGTCACTAAAGCAACCAGTGGTCACTCCTGGTCACTCTAAAGTGACCAGTGGCCATTTCTGGCCACCCTAAACTGACCCCTGGTCACTCTGGTCCCCCTAAACTGACCGTTGGTCACTCCTGGTCACTCTGAAGTGACCACGGGTCACTCCGGTCACATTGACCATCCCAAAATGACCAGTGGTCACTCTGGTCACTCCAAAGTGACCCCTGGTCACTCATGGTCACTCTAGAGTGACCACTGGTTACTCTTGGTCACTCTGACCACCCCAAAGTGACTCCTGGTCACTTATGGCCACCCTAAACTGACCGCTGGTCACTCTTGGTCACTCCTGATCGCTCTGAAGTGACCAGTGGTCACTCTGGCCACCCTATACTGACCAATGGTCACTCGTGGTCACTCTGAAGTGGCCAGTGGTCACTTCTGGCCATCTTGACCACCCCAAAGTGAGCAATGGTCACTCTGGTCACTCCAAGGCCACCCCAAAGTGACCAGTGGTCATTTTTGGCCACTCTTGGTCAGTCTGGTCACTTGTGGTCACTCTAAAGTGACCATTGGTCACTCTGGTCACCCCAAACTGACCCCTGGTCACTCTGGCTGCTCTGAAGTGACCAGTGGTCACTCCTGGTCACTCTGAAGTAACCATTGGTCACTCTGACCACCCCAAGGTGATCCCTGGTCACTCGTGGTCACTCTGAAGTGACCCCTGGTCATTCTGGTCATTCTGGCAACCCTAAAGTGACCAGTGGTCACTCTGAAGTGACCAATGGTCACTTGTGGCCACTTTTGGTCACTCGTGGTCACTGCAAACTGACCATTGGTCACTCAAAAGTGACCAATGGTCACTTTGGTCACTCTAAACTGACCACTGGTCCTTCGTGGTCATTCGTGGTCACTCTAAAGTGACCCATGGTCACTTCTGGCCACTCCTGGTCACTGTGGTCACTCTAAACTGACCCCGGGTCACTCGTGGCCATCTCAAAATGGCCATTGGTCACTCGTGGTCACTCGTGGTCACCCTGCCCCCCCCCCGGCCCCTCCCCATTGGTCACTCCCCCCCCCTTGACCTTTGACCGCGATGTGGCCCCGCCCCCTTTTCCCTTTCCCAGCCAATAAAATCGCTCGGAGCCGATCCCGCGCTGTCGGTGGGGTCACACGGGGGTCAGCCAGGGGTCACTCAGGGGTCACTCAGGGGTCAGCCGGGGGTCATTTTGGGGTCATTTGGGGAAATTTTGGGGGTCCTGGGGTCACTGAGGGGTCAGGGGTCACTCAGGGGTCACTCGGGGTCATTCCGGGGTCACTCTGGGGTCACTCGGGGTCATTTTGGGTTAATTTTGGGGGATTTGGGTCATTTTGGGGGTCCTGAGGTCACCGAGGGGTCAGGGGTCACTCAGGGGTCACTCAGGGTCATTTTTGGGGGGTTTGGGGGGATTTTGGGTCATTTTTGGGGGTCCTGGGGTCACTCAGGGTCATGTGGGGTCACTCAGGGGTCACTCGGGGCCATTTTGGGTTAATTTTGGGGGATTTGGGGCATTTTGGGGGTCCTGGGGTCACCCAGGGGTCAGGGGTCACTCAGGGGTCACTCATGGGTCACCCAGGGTCATTTTTAGTGGGTTTTGGGTCATTTTTGGGGATTTTGGGTCATTTTGGGGACCCTGGGGTCACTCAGGGGTCATTGGTCACTCATTGGTCATTCTGGGGTCACTCGAGGTCATTTTGGGGTCAGGGGTCACTCATTGGTCACTCAGGGCCATTTTGGGGGGACCTGGGGTCACCCAGGGGTCACTCGCGGTCATTTTGGGGCAATGTGGGCTCATTTTGAGGGGGAATTTCCCGGCAATTTTTTTGAGAAGAATTTGGGAATTTTGGGGTGAATTTAAACAAATTTGGGTCATGAAGGACCCCAAAACTCCCAGCACGGGGCTGGATTGGGAGGAAAATTCAGGATTTGGGGGGAAAAAATGGGGGTTTGGGGGTGAAATTTGGGGTTTTTGGGGCGAATTTTGGGGATTTTGGGGCGGTTTTGCGGCGCCACCATCGAGTCCTGGAGGACTCGCGGCCAGAGCGGCTTCCGGTGTTACCATAGAGACGGGAAAGGGGCGTGGCCAGAGCGGCTTCCGGTGTTACCATGGCAACGCCGGAAGCCGGAAGCGCCGCCAGCCGGAAGTGCCGATGGAGCCGCCGGAGGGTAACGGGGAAGGTGGGGGAGCGCTCAAAATGCCCCAAAATCGCCCAAAAATGCCCCAAAATCGGCAGAAATCGGCAAAAATCCACCTCGGGACCCCAAAAAATCGGATTCGGGAGGGGAAAATTATCAAAAATCGGCCCCATTAGAGACAAAATCGCCTCAGATTGACCCAAAAACGGCCCCGGAAATTCAAAATTTGCCCCAAAATTTAACAAATTTTGAGCCAAAATTCGGAATTTTCCGATTTTTTGTCAGGGTTCCATAAATCTCCAGGGAGTTGAGGGCGGGAATTGTCAGGTTTTTAGAAGTCTTCCACAGTTTTGTCCCAAAATTCGCAAATTGCCACAAATACGCCTCGAAAATAAAAATAAAATCCCCAAAAATGTCCAAAAATCCGGAAAAATTAAAAAAATAAAGAAAATATTCTGCAAAATATATCAAAAAGCAAAAAAAAATTTTAAAAAACCAGAAAATTTTAAGTCTGCAGAAATACCTGAAAAATCTAAAAAAAAAAAATCCTAAAAAATCTCAAAAATTAAAAAAAAAACTCAAAAAATTCTCTTAAAAATTCCGTAAAAATAATACAAAAATCACTCCAAAAATCCCCTTAAAAATCTGAGAAAGTTTTTTAAAAAGTAAAAGAAAAACTCACAAAAATTCCCCAGAAAATCCTAAAAAAATCCTCAAAAGAATCCGCAAAAAATTAAAAAAAATCTCCAAAAATTTCCCCAAAAATTCCCCCAAAATTTTCCTAAAAAATATTATTAAAAATCCTCAAAAAATCCCCCCCAAAAAAATCCCTAAAATTAAAAAAATCCCCAAAAATTCCCCCCAAAAATCCTTAAAATTCCCAAAAAAACCCCCAAAAAATCCCCAAAATATTTTCTCAAAAAATCCCTGAATATTAAAAAACAAAACCCTCAAAAATCCCAAAATAATCCCAAAAAATCCCCCCAAAATCCCCAAAAATTAAAAAAGAAATTCCCCCAAAATCCAAAAAAATTAATCCAAAAATCCCCCAAAAATCCCAAATAAATTCCCAAAAAATCCCAAAAAATTCTCAAAAAAATCTGTAAAAAAATCATTTTAAAAATCATTTAAAAAACCCAAAAACTTCCCAAAAATATTCACCAAAAATTGCCCAAAAAATATCCCCAGAAAATCCCAAAAAACCCAAAAAAATCCCCAAAAATTTTTTAAAAATCCCCAGAAAATCACCAAAAATTCCTCCCAAAATCCCCCAAAAAATCACCTAAACATCCCAAAAAAATCCAATTTTTTCCCCAAAAATTTCCCAATTTTCCCCAATATTTCCCCCAATTTTTTTCGAAATTTTCCCCAATTTTGCCACAAAATTTTTCCCAATTTTTGCCCAAAATTTCCCAATTTTTCCCCAATTTTCCACATCCAGCCCCGGTTTTTGTGCCACGGTTCCGTTCGAATCCTCAGGGGCTCCAAAATCCCCCCAAAAAGTCCAAAAAAATCCCCAAAAATTCTCAAGACATTAAAAAAAAAATAGCCAAAATTTCCTCCAAAAATCCCAAAAAATTCCCCAAAAAATCGGTAAAAATCTTAAAAAAACCCTAAAAAAATCACAAAAAAAATCCCGAAAAATTCCCCAAAAATTCCCCCAGAATTTCCAAAAAATTTCCCAAAATTCCCCAAAAAATTCCAAAGGAATCTCATTCCCCAAAAATTCCCAAAAAACATCAAAAATTTTTTTTAAATCCCAAAAAAATCACCCAAAAATAAAAAAAAAAAAAAATCCAGAAAAATCCCCCAAAAAAATCTCACAATTCCCAAAAAAAAAAATTCCCAAAAAAGCCCCCAAAAAATTTACAACAAAATCCAAAAAAATTCCAAAAAACTCCCAAAAATTCCACAAAAATCCAAAAAAAAATCCCCAAAAATTTCCAAAAAAATTCCCGACTATTTCAAATAAAAATCCCAAAAAATTCCCAAAAAAATCCCAAAAATGCCTAAAAAATAAAAAAACCCCTCACGAATTCCTCCAAAAAAAACCCAAAAATCCCTTCAAATTTCCTCGCCAAAAAACCAAAAAAAATCATGAAAAAGTGACAATAAAAACCACCAAAAAATCCATTTTTTTCCTAAAAATTTCCCCAATTTTTTCCCTAAATTTCCCCAAATTTTTTTCCCAATTTTTTCTCCAATTTTTCCCCATTTCCCGCCCCGGGTTCTGGGGCTCCCTGGAGCTCTCCCGGTTCCGTTCCGATCCTCGGGGGCTCCAAAATCCCCAAAAAATCCCAAAAAATCCCCCAAAACCCAAAAAGAAGTCTCCAAAATATCCCCACAAATTTCCCAAAAAATCCTGAAAAAATCTCAAAAAATCCCCAAAAAATTCTCAAAAAATCCCCCCAAAATTTCCAAAAAAATCTCAAAAATTCCAAAAATATTCCCAAAAAAAATCTCCAAACAATCCCCAAAAACCTCCAAAAAATTCGTAAAAAATCAGAAAAATTTCCTCTAAAATCCCTAAAAATTTCCACAAAATTCTCAAAAAATTCCCCAAAAATTCCAAAAAAATCTGCAAAAAATACAAATATTTCCCAAAAATCCCCAGAAATTTCCCAAAAAATATCCCAAAAAAATCACCAACAAATCAAAATAAAACCCAAACAAAAATCCAATTTTTTACCCAAAAATTCCCCATTTTCCCCCCAATTCTTTCCCCTAAATTTCCACAACTTGTCCCCAATTTTTTGCCCCAATTTTCCCCCAATTTTCCCCTAAATTTCCCATTTTCCCCATTTCCAGCCCCGGTTCTGTGCCGGGGTTTCTGGGGCTCCCTGGAGCTCTCCCGCTTCCGCTCCGATCCTCGGGGGGCTCCCAAAATCCCCAAAAATCCCAAAAAAATCCAAAAAAGTTCCCCAAAAACAAACAAAAAATCATCAAAAAATCCCAAAAAAATCCCCAGAAAAAAGCCCTAAAAATTCTCAAAACATCACCAAAAACTCCCCAAAAGTACCAAAAAACCACCAAAAAAGCACCAAAAAGTTTAAAACAAAATCCCAAAAATTTCCAAAAAAATCCCAAAAATTCCCCCAAAAATCCCCCAAAAAATCTAAAGACAATTTCCAAAAATCTCCCCAAAAATCCCAAAAAATCCCAAAAAAACTCCCCAAAAATTTCTTAAAAAAATCCCCAAAACTTTCCCAAAAATCCCCAGAAAATTTCTCAAAAAATATCCCAAAAAATCCCAAAAAAATCACCACAAAATCACAATAAAAACCCCAAAAAATCACAAAAATTCCCTAAAAAAGCCAATTTTTTTCTCCAAAATGTCTCAATTTTTTCCCAATTTTCCCAAAATTTTCCCCAATTTTCCCCTAAATTTCCCAATTTTCCCCATTTCCAGCGCCGGTTCTGTGCCGGGGTTTCTGGGGCTCCCTGGAGCTCTCCCGCTTCCGCTCCGATCCTCGGGGGCTCCAAAATCCCCAAAAATCCCAAAAAATCCAAAAAAGTTCCCCAAAAACGTCTTCAAAATATCCCCAAAAATTCCCCAAAAAATCCCAAAAAATTCCCCAAAAAAAATCCCAAAAAATTGATCCAAAAAATAAAAAAATCCCACAAAAATCCTGAAAAATTCTCCAAAAATTCCCCAAAATTTAAAAAAAAAATCCCAACAATTCCCCAAAAAATGCCAAAAAAATTTCCCAAAATTTCCCCAAAAAAATCTCAAAAATTCCCAAAAAAATCCCAGAAAATTTTCCAAAAAATCCCAAAAATTGCCCCAAAAATTCTGAATAGTTCTCAAAAAATCCCAAAAAAATCCCAAAAATTCCCAAAAAATTCCCCAAAAAAATCCCAGAAAAATCCCCAAAATTCCCCCAAAAAAATCTCAAAAATTCCCCAAAAAATCCCAGAAAATTCCCCAAAAAATACCCCAAAATTTCCACAAAATTCTCAAAAAAATCCCCAAAAATTCCCCAAAAATCCCAGAAAAATCCCCAAAAAATTCTCAAAAAATCCCCAAAAATTTCCAAAAAAAATCTCAAAAATTCCAAAAATATTCCCAAAAAAACTCCAAAAAATCCCCCAAAAATCCCTAAAAACCACCAAAAAATTCATTAAAAAATCAAAAAAATTTCCTCTAAAATCCCTAAAAATTTCCACAAAATTCTCAAAAAATTCCCCAAAAATTCCAAAAAAATCTGCAAAAAAACCCAAAAATTTCCCCAAAATCCCCAGAAATTTCTCAAAAAAATATCCCAAAAAAATCACCAACAAATCAAAATAAAACCCAAAGAAAATCCAATTTTTTACCCAAAAATTCCCCATTTTCCCCCCAATTCTTTCCCTAAATTTCCACAACTTGTCCCCAATTTTTTTCCCAATTTTTCCTCAATTTTTTCTCCTAAAATCCCAATTTTTCCCCATTTCCAGCCCCGGTTCTGTGCCGGGGTTTCTGGGGCTCCCGGGAGCTCTCCCGCTTCCGCTCCGATCCTCGGGGGCTCCAAAATCCCCAAAAAATCCAAAAAAATTCCCCAAAACCCCCAAAAAGTCTCCAAAAAGTCTCCAAAAAAATCCCAAAAAATCTCAAAAATTTCCCAAAAAATCAAAATAAATTCTCAAAAAATCCCCCCAAATTTTCCAAAAAATCCCAAAAAATTTCTCCAAAAAATCCCGAAAATCCCCAGAAAATTCTCAAAAAAATATCCCAAAAAATACCAAAAAATCACCAAAAATTCCTCAAAAAATCCCCAAAAAACCCCAAAAAAATCACAAAAAAATCCCAATAAAACCCGAAAAAAAGTCCAATTTTTTCCCAAAATTTCCCAATTTTTCCCAAATTTTTTCACTATTTTTTTCCCCTAAAACCCCAATTTTTCCCGTTCCAGCCCCAGTTTTGTGCCCGCGGGTTCTGGGGCTCCCTGGAGCTCTCCCGCTTCCGCTCCGATCCTCGGGGGCTCCAAAATCCCCAAAAATCCCCAAAAACTCCTCAAAAGCTCTGAAAAAATTTCCCCAAAAATCCCAGACAAATCCCCAACAAATGCCAAAAAAAATCCCCAAAAATTCCCTAAAAATTCTCCAGAAATCTCAAAAAAATCCCAAAAATTTCCCCAAAATCCCCAGAAAATTCTCCAAAAATATCCAAAAAAACACCAAAAAATCACCAAATGATCCTTAAAAAATCCCCAAAAAAACCCAAAAAAATCACCAAAAAAATCACCAAAAATCGCAAAAAAATCCAATTTTTTTCCCAAAAATTCCCCAATTTTTTCCCAATTTTCCCCCCAATTTTTTCCCAATTTTCCCCAATTTTTTCCCTAAATTTCCCATTTTCCCCATTTCCAGCCCCGGTTCTGTGCCGGGGTTTCTGGGGCTCCCGGGAGCTCTCCCGCTTCCGTTCCGATCCTCGGGGGCTCCGAAATCCCCAAAAAATCCAAAAAATATCTGAAAAAATTCCCCCAAAAACCCCCAAAAAATCATCCAAAAATTCCCAAAAAATCACAAAAAAATCCCAAAAAAATCACAAAAAATTCCCCCAAAAATCCCAAAAAATTCTCCAAAAATCCCAGAAAAATCCCCAAAAAATTCTCAACAAATCCCCAAAAATATTCCCAAAAAAACTCAAAAAATCCCCCAAAAATCCCTAAAAACCACCAAAAAATTCGTAAAAAATCCCAGAAATTTCCTTAAAAATCCCAAAAAATTTCCACAAAATTCTCAAAAAATTCCCCAAAAATTCCAAAAAAATCTGCAAAAAAAACCCAAAAATTTCCCCAAAATCCCCAGAAATTTCTCAAAAAATATCCCAAAAAAATCACCAACAAATCAAAATAAAACCCAAAGAAAATCCAATTTTTTACCCAAAAATTCCCCATTTTCCCCCCAATTCTTTCCCTAAATTTCCACAACTTGTCCCCAATTTTTTTCCCAATTTTTCCTCAATTTTTTCTCCTAAAATCCCATTTTTCCCCATTTCCAGCGCCGGTTCTGTGCCGGGGTTTCTGGGGCTCTCCCGCTTCCGCTCCGATCCTCGGGGGCTCCAAAATCCCCAAAAAATCCAAAAAAATTCCCCCAAAACCCCCAAAAAGTCTCCAAAAAAATAAAAAAAAAATCCCAAAAAATCTCAAAAATTTCCCAAAAAATACCAAAAAATCACCAAAAATTCCTCAAAAAATCCCCAAAAAAACCCCACCAAAAAAATCACAAAAAAAATCCCAATAAAACCCAAAAAAAATCCATTTTTTTTTCCCAAAAATTTCCCAATTTTTCCCAACTTTTTTCACTTATTTTTTCCCCTAAAACCCCAATTTTCCCCATTTCCAGCCCCGGTTCTGTGCCGGGGTTTCTGGGGCTCCCTGGAGCTCTCCCGCTTCCGCTCCGATCCTCGGGGGCTCCAAAATCCCCAAAAATCCCAAAAAATCCCCCAGAAATTCCCCTCAAATTCCCAAAAATATCCCAAAAATCCCCAAAAACTCCTCAAAAGCTCTGAAAAAATTTCCCCAAAAATCCCAGACAAATCCCCAACAAATGCCAAAAAAAATCCCCAAAAATTCCCTAAAAATTCTCCAGAAATCTCAAAAAAATCCCAAAAATTTCCCCAAAATCCCCAGAAAATTCTCCAAAAATATCCCAAAAAACACCAAAAAATCACCAAATGATCTTAAAAAATCCCCAAAAAAAACCCCAAAAAAATCACAAAAAAAAATCACCAAAAATCGCAAAAAAATCCAATTTTTTTCCCAAAAATTCCCCAATTTTTTCCCAATTTTCCCCCAATTTTTTCCCAATTTTCCCCCAATTTTTTCCCCAAATTTCCCAATTTTTCCCATTCCAGCCCCGGTTCTGTGCCGGGGTTTCTGGGGCTCCCTGGAGCTCTCCCGCTTCCGCTCCGATCCTCGGGGGCTCCAAAATCCCCAGAAATCCAAAAAATATCTGAAAAAATTCCCCCAAAACCCCAAAAAATCATCCAAAAATTCCCAAAAAATCACAAAAAAAATCCCAAAAAAATCACAAAAAATTCCCCCAAAAATCCCAAAAAATTCTCCAAAAATCCCAGAAAAAATCCCCAAAAAATTCTCAACAAATCCCCAAAAATATTCCCAAAAAAACTCAAAAAAATCCCCCCAAAAATCCCTAAAAACCACCAAAAAATTCGTAAAAAATCCCAGAAATTTCCTTAAAAATCCCAAAAAATTTCCACAAAATTCTCAAAAAATTCCCCAAAAATTCCAAAAAAATCTGCAAAAAAACCCAAAAATTTCCCCAAAATCCCAGAAATTTCCTCAAAAAATATCCCAAAAAAATCACCAACAAATCAAAATAAAACCCAAAGAAAATCCAATTTTTTACCCAAAATTCCCCATTTTCCCCCCAATTCTTTCCCTAAATTTCCACAACTTGTCCCCAATTTTTTTCCCAATTTTTCCTCAATTTTTTCTCCTAAAATCCCATTTTTCCCCATTTCCAGCGCCGGTTCTGTGCCGGGGTTTCTGGGGCTCTCCCGCTTCCGCTCCGATCCTCGGGGGCTCCAAAATCCCCAAAAAATCCAAAAAAATTCCCCCAAAACCCCCAAAAAGTCTCCAAAAAAATAAAAAAAAAATCCCAAAAAATCTCAAAAATTTTCCCAAAAAATACCAAAAAATCACCAAAAATTCCTCAAAAAATCCCCAAAAAACCCCAAAAAAAATCACAAAAAAAATCCCAATAAAACCCAAAAAAAATCCATTTTTTTTTCCCAAAAATTCCCAATTTTTCCCAACTTTTTTCACTTATTTTTTCCCCTAAAACCCCAATTTTCCCCATTTCCAGCCCCGGTTCTGTGCCGGGGTTTCTGGGGCTCCCGGGAGCTCTCCCGCTTCCGCTCCGATCCTCGGGGGCTCCAAAATCCCCAAAAATCCCCAAAAACTCCTCAAAAGCTCTGAAAAAATTTCCCCAAAAATCCCAGACAAATCCCCAACAAATGCCAAAAAAATCCCCAAAAATTCCCTAAAAATTCTCCAGAAATCTCAAAAAAATCCCAAAAATTCCCCAAAATCCCCAGAAAATTCTCCAAAAATATCCCAAAAAACACCAAAAAATCACCAAATGATCCTTAAAAAATCCCCAAAAAAACCCAAAAAAATCACCAAAAAAATCACCAAAAATCGCAAAAAAATCCAATTTTTTTCCCAAAAATTCCCCAATTTTTTCCCAATTTTTCCCCCAATTTTTTCCCAATTTTCCCCAATTTTTTCCCTAAATTTCCCATTTTCCCCATTTCCAGCCCCGGTTCTGTGCCGGGGTTTCTGGGGCTCCCGGGAGCTCTCCCGCTTCCGTTCCGATCCTCGGGGGCTCCGAAATCCCCCAAAAAATCCAAAAAAATATCTGAAAAAAATTCCCCCAAAACCCCCAAAAAATCATCCAAAAATTCCCAAAAAATCACAAAAAAAT